>NC_048300.1:34591104-34680615 GCF_013100865.1 Trachemys scripta elegans
CCCCCCCCCCCGGAACATAACCCCCCCCCCATTTACATTCATTCTTATGGGGAAATTGGATTCGCTTAACATCATTTCACTTAAAGTCGCATTTTTCAGGAACATAACTACAACGTTAAGTGAGGAGTTACTGTATCAGGGTTGGAAGGCACCTCAGGAGGTTATCTAGTCCAACCCCCTGCTCAAAGCAGGACCAATCCCCAACTAAATCATCCCAGCCAGGGCTTTGTCAAGCCTGACCCTAAAAACCTCTAAGGAAGGAGATTCCACCACCTTCCTAAGTAACCCATTCTAGTGCTTCACCACCCTCCTAGTGAAAAAGATTTTCCTAATATCCAACCTAAACCTCCCCAACTGCAACTTGAGACCATTACTCCTTGTTCTGTCGTCTGGTACCACTGAGAACAGCCTAGATCCATCCTCTTTGTAACCCCCTTTCAGGTAGTTGAAAGCAGCTATCAAATCCCCCCTCATTCTTCTCTTGTGCAGAATAAGCACATAGTTTTACTGAAATACTCAAGTTTTGTGAAATAAAGTTTTTATTCAAAAAAAGACTGCAGTAGGAAATGAAGCATATGGATTTTTTTTTTTCAGTTGGCTTTAAAAACTATCTGAAGAAAGTTTGACAGTTTTGATTTAAAACAAATATTTTTCACTACTTTTATAACCAGCACACTTTCTATACCTAAGTCCAACCTAAATAATTGCAGGACTTCTCTTTTTTTTTTTTATGTAGTTTCTCTTGTAGACCTATGTTTATTGACTTAGATTAGGACTGGACTAGAGCCCAGAGACAGTCATATTTGGTCTTTAGGTTTTTTGTTACAAATCAACTTTTGTTGCCAGGTCCAGTAAATATTCTTGATTATTTTTGTTAGTTTTATTGTGAGTTCTTGCCAAAGATACAATGTATTATACCCAAAACAGATGTTCTGTTTAGACAAATGTATATTTGCTTTAACAGAACCCAAAATGAAAATGAAACAACAGTGTGTTCAGCATTAACATGACGGCTGATGAACTTCAGGATTTCATGGGCCTTTTTAAGTTAAATTAAAAATGTTTGGGAAATGCATATGCAGAGCACTGGGATTGGTTTTCTTTGGCCTGCTGTCCCTTCTAGGAGTCTGTGAGTGACAATTGTTTGAGTGACAGATGGGCTATGCTAGAATAGAGCAATGTAAACAGCTTTATCATGTTTTTAAAAATAACTTTAAAAAGCACAATTTTTCTTTCTGCCTGAGTGGTCTTATGATAAGAATACAAGCTTTCTTGCAGGTGAAACTAATTATTTGTATATTTATATTGAAGTGCACTCACGATAAATTATTTCATCTCACACTTAACAATAGTTTATAGCATGTGCGTTAGATTACTGGTAGATAAAACTACATCAGCCGATTAAGAACGTAACCTGTATACTCTAGGTGTTTTTTGTTTATTATCTATTTGGCTTGTTGTCATTTGTCTTGTTTCTGTTATCCTGAACTTTAAACAGTTTGTCCTTTTCCCTTACCTTTGACAAAATCTTTTTCTGGCTTTTCAGGCATTTGAAGCATTGATCTTATTGATGATCTACTAGTATTTATGTTCAAACACTACTATTTTGTAGCAAGTCAAGCAAAATCCATAAAATCTTGTAAGATCATTTCTAATACATTTTATTTCTTTGCTTTAATGTCTTAAATACTTACGAATTTTCTGCTGAGATAGAATAGGGGTTCCATAACTTTGAAGTTGGTTCTTAATGGTGAAAAATTGATTTGAAAATATTTGTTCAACAGGAATTTAAGTTCATTTGTATTTTTATAGGTATCTGTACAAACTGTAAATTCCACTTTTGATTTTAATCTGTTTTATGTTGCTGAATATCTGTTATACTCTGTTAGGCTTGAACAAATGCCACTTTCAAGTTCTCTGTGCCTCTACATTTCTAATGTTACACTCAACTTAATTCCCATTGCTTTTCTGCTTCATAGAACTCTCAGTTTGAAGGGAGTCTAACGTTCGGGTTCACATTATGATAATTAGGTTTCAAGGCGATGCAGGGGGATTAAGATGTCTGATGTCTAGTTGCAGAATAAAGTTCAGAGCCACTTGTAAAACTTGTTTGATTGGTTAACGGAAATATTCAGTGCTTGTGCCAGCATTAGTCCGTATTTCATCAGGTATCCTCAGTGCTGTAACTCTAGATGTGACCTTGGGACTTGATTTACCTCAGCTCAGTTTTCTTTATTAATGTGCCATGAAAGAGGTACATGAAAGATAGCTAACATCAAAGCACCTTTTAAAGTAAAATAGTTGATATGAATCCCTTGGTATTTAACACTGTCAAATGTTTCAGCTGGCTTGCATCCTTTTACAAGCTATTGCTTGCTGCATTAAAGCAGTTGTTTCAAGTCTGTTGAGGGTACTGAAAGGAGAGGTGGGGGAAGTGGAAAATTTTACTCGTATTTCTTTCAAATTGTACTTTCTTCAAGTTTTTATTTTGATCTGTTAGACAGTATAACATTGATGACACACATGTATGCAACCACACATTAGATGCCTGTATAGGAGGCAGAAAATAGTTTCCAAAGCTGTTACAAAAGGAATAAATGTTCTACAAAGACAGCATGTTAGTGTCTGAACTGAAAAACAAACTGTTTTTTAACCACTTAGCTGCTTGGGTTTTGCCAAGTCTTAAATGCAGATTTCCAAAATTCTAAACAACAAATTATATTTTGAATGGTGACAAGGGGTGTGTGTGTGTGTGTATGTGTGTGTGTAAAGAGTGTGTGTGGAGGGGGAAATAAGGGGGGATGGACAGTTCTCCATCCAAACTGTCTTCCAACCCTTGCTTAAAGGGTATTAACCCTTTCATTGTGATCACTAGAGCAGTTGAAGCAGAACTGATAACCATGAGCACTTCACAGGAACAACCATATAATATGTTATATTTTCTGATACTGACAGAATTTCTGACGTCACATCATCAGGCAGCAGTAGTTTCATTGTAATCCTGTTTTAATGAATGCTAACTTTTAGCTGTGTTTATATTTGAGACCATCCTGTAAGTGAGAATTTTACTTCTGGGTGAAAAGAGTGATTTTCTACAACTTTTCTTGCTATATATATATATACACACACATATCAAGAAAAGTTATAGAAAAAATATATGTGTGTGTGTCTCAAATCATATTTGATTAAACTGTCAGACATAATCAGCAGGGTTCAAGATGAGGTTCTGAGCTTCATGTAACATAAGCCTGCAGGTAAGTATAGAAGGTGTGGTGAGCCCAAATTGCTAGAGCCCTGCAAATCCGCAGATGTTTTCCACCTTTGCAGATTGAAGATTGGATGCAGATGCAAATTTTTGATCCACGCAGGACTCTAGAGCAGCAATTCTCGACAGGGAGTGGAGAAGAGCGGGAAAGGTTCAGGGGGTCTGCCCATGGGGCTGAAGCTCTGAGCCGTGGTGCCCCCCATGGGGCTTTAGCCCTGGGGGATGGGTGGGGCAGGGGAGTGCCAGAGCTTGGGGGTTTAGCTCCATGGGGGTGGGGGAGGAGTGTTGGGGCTCGGGGCTTTTGCCCCACGGGGGGCTGAGGGATCAGGGCTTCTACCCTGGGTGGCTGTGGCTCCCTTGAAACCAGCTCCTGGCCCTCAAGGGCGCCATGGACACCCGGTTCAGAACTGCTGCTCTACAGAGTGCTGGTGCGGATATGGATCCATCTAAAAGTGCAGAATGTGGGTCAGATACACATCCACGGTAATTAAATTGTATCAGATGCGGATCCAAATTTTTGTATCCGCACAGGCCTCTACAAATTGCATCTAAGAGTGAAACTCAGAAGGCACTTTGAAACTCTGAACCTGACAGTGTAGAAAAGGCAAGGTTTTACTTGTCCTGATTATGTGTCTATTAGAAAAGTTTACTGGGTATGCTAGATGAAATCTCTATTCATCTGTCTGAAGAAGAGCAGGCAAGTGAAAAAAAAAATTGCACAGGCTCCGGAAAACCACCAGCTGAGCTGGCAAACTAGGAGGTGTGAATTCTGGCCTTCCCTAGAATGAATTTGGGGATTTTTAAATATAAACTTTTAAAGGGGTGTTATCTGAAGTTGTGAAATGGTTTTATAGCAATGTAGAAGGAACTAGGAGTTTTTTTGAAAAACCCTGCATCTTTTGAAATAAGAATGAAGTCCAGTCAGGAACCTTTTAATAGATGTAAAGAGAGTGAATGATTGATTGCTAATGTCTCTTATTTTGGAAACGAAGAGGTCCTGTCTGCATCAATCTGAGAACCAGACCAAAAAAAATACAAAACGTAACTAGTAAAAAGAGGTCTACATCTAAATATAATTCTTAACTTTTCCAGATCATCAGAGGGAATTATCTGATGCAGATGTAGAACAATTGACTGAAGATCCTTAAAAAAGATACTCCTATAGTTCTTCCCCTTTATTTTTTACTTTTGAGAAGAAAATCATGCTAACAATAATAAAATATAAAGCCAAGATCAAAAATATTTATCGTACATAAATCTCATCAGATTTTATAAAGATCTTATAAACACACAAGAAAAAAGTTGAATTTGTGCAAAAATAGAAAAGATTTTAAGCAGGGTGAATTTGATTTAAATCAAAATGAAGCAGATATTTATGAAGTCATTGGGAGGTGAACTGTCTCCAATTCAACGGGTTAATCATTAATATTTGTAAGATTTTCTTGCCATGCTGACAGACATTTAAATTGTTTTATTTAACTAAAACAACCACGTTATGTATTCTGGATTTTTTTTTCAGCAGCAAACATAATATTTTAACAAAACAAGCATATGAATTTTTGAATTTAGTTAAACATTCAAGTTTTTTAAAATCAGGTTTGTTTTTGTTAAAATTGTTTAACAAAAATAGTTAAATGAAATATTTAAAAAAAGAAACCCAAAAATTAAATCCACTGTGTCAGCCAGGTCAACACGAGAAACTTAAAATATTGGCTTCTGCAGCTAACTCAGTCATCTTCACCTTCATTTTCCTGTTCATAATGTGGAAAAGAAAAACAAGCTTTCCTGCCTTTTCAGGTCCCAAACGATTTCTCAATTTGGAATGAATTAGTCCAAAGGAAGAAAATATTCTTTCTAAACCAGCAGAAGAAGCTACTGCTGTTAAAAGTGAGATTATCACTTCAACAGTCTCTGAATCCAAGTGATTAAGTGACTTCCACCAGTTCACTGGTGTGACTTTCTTTAAAACATCATCAGCAAACATATATTTATTGAATGGTTCTTATTCCCAAACTGGGTCTCTTTTGTGGCCTGTTGCCATAATAGGTTTTCCCTTCTAGTGAGAGAATGGTATGGCAGCTCTCAAATCAATGAAGGCTACACTCAGAAAGACCTCAAAACATCTGGAATATGCAGCTCAAACAGTTTCACTTTTGTTTCTACTGCCTGTTCCTCCCTTCCCACATTTATCTCCAGACTTCTCCTTGTCCAGATCTATGCCGCCCCCAACAATCTTCTATTCATTGAACTTTTTGAAACTTTGCACTTTTAGAGAGAGGTAAGGGATTGACTCTGTGTACACAAATTTGCAGAGGGACAATAGGGTTGAGGTCTGTTATTTCTCACCTCTATATTATTTCATACTATAGAATTAAATTTATAATCCCTATTCCATGATGAGATATCTTTGAGTTATAATGTATCTTAATTAAAACTATCTTTAGATAGGTTTTTTCCTCAAAAAAGCATTTTATCAAAAAAATCCAATTTAAATAAAAAAAATCCGATATTTTTAATTAAAAAAAAAAGTCATTGATTTTTATCCACCCTGATTTTAAGCCTGTATGTTACCAAGCATTCAGGGGCAATTCAGGGGCAATTATTCATACATTTTACAATGAAGTACATTGATCTCAAAGCCAGTCTCAAAAATCAGGTAACTATTATTCAGATAGCTCTATTTTAGAAACTGAGTGTCCATTTTCAGAAAGATATTGGATTACAAATCTGGGGGACCAAAAAGCCTTCCCATCTAATCACTGATACATTTGTATTGTATGGTATTATCTACAGCAGAGGTCGGCAACCTTTCAGAAGTGATGTGTCGAGTCTTCATTTATTCACTCTAATTTAAGGTTTCGCGGGCCAGTAATACATTTTAACGTTTTCAGAAGGTCCCCTTCTATAAGTCTATAATATATAACTAAACTATTGTTGTATGTAAAGTAAATAAGGTTTTTAAAATGTTTAAGAAGCTTCATTTAAAATTGAATTAAAATGCAGAGCCCCCCCAGACCTGTGGCCAGGACCCAGGCAGTGAGAGTGCCACTGAAAATCAGCTCGCCTGCCGCCTTCGGCATGCGTGCCATAGGTTGCCTACCCCCGAGATCTACAGAGTAACCCGTTGTAGGAAAGGGTGTGGATTTGTTCAGAAAAATGTTGATACCACAGAAAGGTAGGTAATTAAAACCCCATACTGACTACCTCCTCAGGAGGAAAAAAAGTAGATACCAAAATGATGGGCACTTTATACATATAATAACAGAAAGGAGTAAGGTGGAGGAAAGAAATGAGAGAAATATTTACAAATAAAAGAACAAAAAAAATTGAAAGTGAAGGAGATTTCTTAGTGATAGGCTAGGAAAAATGCAAAAGATAGTGCTTACTGTTTAGCACACCACAAGTGTGTCCATCAGACCTCATGAGATTGGTTGGAATCATGGGCAGAGCTTTGGAAGGCATTCACTGAGTAAACCCCAACAACTTACTCTAGAAAGCTCAGAGAATCAGTCTAAAAAACCCAAAGATCTGTATAATGCATTAAACAAAGAATTGTTGAAAAGCCCTGCACAGAACAGAAGGCAGCTATTTATTCTATGCACAATAATGAGTTTAATCCATACGTATCCATCATTTAAAATTGTACAGTATTCTATTGTGCTGTCCACTGGTGTTTCAATACTTTTAGTTTGTCAACATAATTTACTGTCCTCAGGATTTTCTGTATTGGCAATAGCAATCTCACTAGCCTGAAACCTGGCATTCAAAGTCTTATAATAGAAGATAATAATTGTTACTGAATTTGAAGAAAATTGATTTGCTAGCTCTTAAATCCCACATTGTAAAAATGAAACAAAATTAGCCTATTTAGATGTCTTTTTTTAAAAGGTTCCATAGATTAAGGACCAGTTTTTTATAATAAAATGATTTAGGCTATTGGTTCATAATATAGCTACGTCCAATAGAGCTTTTATATTATGTCTCAATAGTCTACTTTTCATACAATCTGTAAAGGCAGACTTATATGAGTTACTTCGTTGAATTGCTATGGGACAACTAAACATAAGTCAGTGTTCTAAATTAATGATTTTTCCTACAGTCAATTGTTAAAAACACATTAAACTGTTCTTAAATAATTGCTGACAAAATAGACTATTGATGATTTATTTGTTGGCGCTTTTACAAGAGATTTTTCTATCTAAAAGCCTCTGTTATTGGAATTAATCTAATTGTAGTTTTGGGACTCTGTGCGGGTAAAGTATTAGGTGGGGGGATGAATTAGGATACATAATGTATACCACCATCAGGGTGTATGATTGCTGCACAGCCTTGTCCTGTTGACTGTAGCAGTAATCACAGCCACTCTGTGCTACTTCGATAATGCTTATATGGCCACATATCTGCTGTTCATTCCAGTAGTACCTAGGGGCCTCAACCAGCTGAGGACTCTGTATTGCTAGAAATAGAATAAAAGGCAGCGTTACCCCAAAGAGCTTATAATGCACAACAAAGAGGTGAAATGGACAGGATAGGAGCACAAACTGGCAACCCACATAAGCACTACTTCAAATGCTTGTTCATGTTGATTCCAAGTAAGTGTGTGCGTGCTGTGTGCACAGTCGTTGGAAGGTTTTTCCCCTCGGGTTGGCTGTGGAGCCCTCTGGAGCAGTGCCTTCATGGCGGTGAATATAGGTCCCTGCCGACCCACCGCCTCTTCAGTTCCTTCTTACTGCCAGTGACAGTCATTGGAGCAGCTCTTCCCTAGAGGACTCCTTCTGGTTGTATCTGTAAATAGTTTAAAACTTAGTATTAGTTCAAGTAGTTCTTAGATAAGTTTCAGTTGGGGGTTCCCCCCACCATGTTTCCCTTCCCGGGGACCGGAGCATGCTACAGTCTCAAGGGTTTAAGCCATGCAGGTCCTGTCTGAAGCCAATTCCAAAGGGAGACCTACACGACTTCTGTTTAAAGTGTTTGGGGGAAGCCCATCAGACTGAGACGTGCAAAATCTGTAGAGACTTCTGCCCAAGGACTAAGAAGGAGAGGGACTTCAGGCTGCAACTATTCCTCATGGAGTCAGCCCTTCGTCCCCAGCCTGCATAGGCGGCATCCTACCCCAAGCCCAGCACTTCGGTGCGAAGCGCACCGGCCTCAATAAGAGAGGCTGCGGTGCTGAGAAAGGACTCGAGCTCCAGGAACCTTCGGCACTGCCACTCCCCGGCGCCGAAGACCTCCTATGGTGCGAGTGCCTGGCACTGCTCCCATTACCTGTTGCCGCACAAAAGAAAGAAGACCGATGGAGGTCACTCTGCCACTAAAGCATCCTGCGCTGGGAAACCCTGCTCCAGCTCCGACTCAGCCAGTACCGTCGACTCCGGCCTCAACACAGGGAGGTCCGTCAAGTCTGGTTCTAGGCTGACTCACCAGTGCAGGAGTCTCGGGAGGAGGACTTAGACCTTCCCTCCACGCCATACACCTTTGAGGCGGCTAGGGATCTCATAACGATGACGGCACAGTGCCCCGCACGGGCACCGGTACTGCAAAGAGGCACCATGCCCTCTAGGGGCAAGCAGGCAATGATGTGGCACCTCAGCTCCGCACTTTGGCACCATCTTGTTCCACACCGCCCTGGTCACCAGGGTAGGAGTCTTTGTCGGACTTGGAGGTGGAGTTGGCACTGCTTCAGACAACAGGAAGGGAAGCCATTGCTTATGATGTCATGGCCACCAAGCCCAAGGGTCCAGATCCTTGTCAGTGGTTTTGGCGGCATGGGCCCCTCTATCATCAATATCTGTAACCCAGGAACCTCCACAGGGACAAGAGATGGGCATGGAGGCCAGCACTAACACCACACGGGGGCCGGTACTGAGATGTGCCTGGGCCTGGAGACCAGCACCGCTCCCTGCACTATTCAGGGTGTTTCGGCAGGGGTATCCCTGTGAACCAGGGGGCAGGAAGACCCTCATCCTCCTCTGATGAAGTGGTGGCAGGCACATCTACCACGCTGCCTGCCATGGACAACAGAGCCCATCAGGAGTTGATCAGACTGGTGGCTCAGAATTTGGGCATGCAGGCAGAGGAGGTGTTGGAGGAGACTGACCCCATGGTTGATATTTTGGTTCCTGCAGCTCGAGGGTGGCTTTGCTCCTCATTAAGTCCATCCACAACACTACTAAAACATTGTGGCAATCACCTGCCTCTCTTCCCCCCCTGTCAAAAGGGGTGGAAAGGAAGTATTTTGTGCCTTCTAAAGGGTATGAGTACCTGTTCACTCACCCTCAGTCAGGCACTCTGGTGGTGGAGGCTGTCAGCTAAAAGGAAAGGCAGGGACAACCGGGACTGAAACCTAAATCCAAGGGGGCAAAGAAACTGGACCTCTTTGGTAGGAAACTATACTCTACCGGGGGGCTCCAGCTTTGCATTGTCAACCAGCAGGCTGTCTTTAGCCACTATAGTTTTAGTTCTTGGAACACGTTGTCCAAATGTAAAGAGCTACTTCTGTTGGACTCCCACTTGGAGTTTGCTGGAGTCCTTGAGGAAGCAGGGTTGTCGCGACGACCTCCTTACAGGTCCCCTTAGATTCGGTGTACTGGCAACCAGTACCATGGCAACAGCTATAGCCATGAGAAGGAGCTCATGGCTTCAGGTGTCGGGACTCCCGCAGACCATTCAGGACTTGCCTTTTGATTGCGTAGGGTTCGTATCAGAGCAAACAGACACTAAGCTCCACAGCCTAAAGGACTCAAGGGCAACTCTGAATTCCCTGGGGCTTCATACGCCAGCACCCCAAAGAAAGCATTTTAAACTGCAGCCTGCTCCCTCATTCTGTCCATCTCCTCCTAGGCAGGACTATAGCAGGAAGTAGGAGTAACAGACAGAGACCTTCTCAGTCCTCCTCTAACCAGGGCCAGGGCTCAGCAAAGTAGAGCCTAGCCTCCAAGCCAAACTTTTAAAGGTGTGCCCGGGGACAACACACCAGTTCAGATCCCGCATCCTTCCCCACCCTTTGTGAATCATCTATCCCATTTCTACCATGCCTGGGCACAAGTCACCTCAGACCAATGGGTCTTGAGCACGGTAGAATTGGGATATTCTCTCCAATTCTGTTCCCTCCTGCCTTCCCATCCTCCTTCCCCGTCCCTCTTCAAGGACCCTTCTCACGAACAACTTCTCATGCAGGAGTTGCAAATGCTCCTACAACTCGGGGCGCTAGAAGAGGACCCTTTAGAATTCAGGGACAGGAGGTTCTATTCCAAGTATTTCCTAATCCTGAAGGCCAAGGGTGGGCTCAGACCTATTCTAGACCTCTGAAACCTCAACAAATTAAATTCATGAAGATGATACAGTTCTTCATGGTCTCCCTGGTTTCCATTATCATCTCCCTGGATCTGGGGACTGATATGCCACCCTTGACACACATTTTCACGTTTCCATAGTCCCGTCCCACAGACAGTTCCTCCATTTTGTGGTCAACAACACCCACTATCAGTTTACAGTTCTTCCCTTCGGGCTGTTGGCGGCCCCTCAGGTGTTCACCAAGTGCATGTCAGTCATGGCAGCCTTCCTGCGGAAATGACAGGTGCAAGTATTCCCGTACCTCGACGACTGGCTAATCAAAGGCTACTCCAGAGCCTCATACTGAATGTAGCAAAGTCGACCGTAACCCCACCTCAGAGAATAGAGTTCATCAGAGCTCTCTAGGACTCTGGTCAAGCCAGGACAGTCCTTCCAGAAACTCGCTTTCACAACATGGGGGCCATCGTAGAGGACCTCAGGTGATACCCCACCACTACAGCATGAAATTGCCTGAAGCTGCTCGGCCATACGGCCACATGTATGTATGTATGTAGTACAGCATGCCAGGCTGCGGCTCTGTCCCCTTCAGGCTTGGCTAGCCTCAGTGTACAGGGCGAATCAAAATCGCTTAGACTAATTGATCACACTCACTCCCCCAGTTATCGAGTCCTTCAGGTGGTGGCTCGACCCGCAAGGGGTGTGTGCGGGAGTGCCCTTCTCCGGGCCTCAACCCTCACTGTCTCTAGTAATGGATGAACGAAGCCATTTCGAAAATCAATGCAACTATTCATTGCAATTGTGGAGCATATGAAGGGACTTCCAATCTTGTCCCAAAGGATCTCTTCTTTAGTCACACTCTGTATCCAGGCCTGCTATGACTTGGCAAAGATACCTGCCCCCAGCGCTGACAGCACACTCCACAAGGGTGCAGGCATCCTGAGCAGTGTTCCTGGCACAAGCTCCTATCCAAGACATCTGCAGGGCAGTGACGTGGTCATCGATCCACACCTTTTCATCGCACTATGCCATTACACAGCAGGCCAGAGACAATGCAGCTTTTGGAAGAGTGGTGCTACAATCAGTGATTTCGTGAACTCCTACTCCGTCTCTAGGGAACTGCTTGGGAGTCACCTACTTGGAATCAACATGAGCAAGCACTCAAAGAATTTTAAATGGTTACCTACCTCTCGTAACTGTTCTTTGAGATGTGTTGCTCATGTCCATTCCATGACCTACCCGGCTCCCCTCTGTCGGCGTATCTGGCAAGAAGGAGCTGAAGAGGCAGTGGGTCGGCAGGGACCTATATATATCACCATAAAGGCATGACTCCAGGGTACCCGACCTGACGGGTACCGCTAGGGGAAAAACCTTCTGACGATTGTGCACGCAGCGCCCGCACACCTACTTGGAATGGACATGAGCAACACATCTCGAAGAACAGTTACGAGAGGTAGGTAACCATTTTTTATTTGCCCCCAGAAGGCATGTCCACAAACTGTGAAGAATGTTATCTCAAAATACTCTTTGCTTGGGCTTGGCCTGCCCAAAAAGCCATGTTTAACTTTGGGAGGCATTTCACAAATGGCAGCCTTGGAGCACATGCTTCTGCTCAGCTACATGACTATGAACAGAAGGGTAGTACTTGTCATCTCTTACTTGGTGTTTATTGCTTGACGAACTGAATACATTTCCGTACATATGATGAGTCACATTTTCAGCTGGCCTTGGTCACAGCCTTCAGTTTTATGCCTGCAGAAATGGGCATGTTTGTGTTTACCATATAGTAAAAGTTCACGTGTAACTGTTTTTGTGCAAGATCAGGAATTTTTTGTGTGTTCTCCACTATCTTCTTGTTTAAATGCCTGTTTAAATGTACAAAATGGTTGCACAGTCTTATTTGTAGTATTAAAACAGGGGACCGTTGCTGAAAAATGTGGCTCGTTATATTTCTCCTTGCCACAGTGACCACACAATACTGCACATGCTGGCCCAAAGTGTGAAATAGCAGTTCAGAGAATCAAATTTTGGTCTCCTACATGCTAGTGCTGCTGCCAAGTCACCAAAATCTTTAAGAAACTATGAAGTATTTATTTTTTTAATGTTAAATTTGTAAAGGAGGACCATCTCCACGAGTGCCTCTTTGTTAATCAAGAGACATTTGTGATATTTCACATCCTTCTCATGTTTAAGGAAACCAGCAAGACTTTTAAAGAGTTGTTTTGTCCTGGTAACCATCGCAAAGGAAGGTGAATTCTTCATTTTTTAGGCTGCCATCCATGAGTAATCTCTTTTGCTCCAGTGTGATCACTTGTGAAGTATGGTACTACTTAATTTAGATAAAAGTGTCAGACTCTGGCTGCAGATGTACAAAGTATTTAATACTGATAATATCCAAATTAAAATGACATAAATATCCTTTCATTTGAGCTGTGCAAAAACTGAGCCTTCGTTATTTCTCTAACCTGGCTGTGTGTTTGGATTTTTTCTTCAAGCAGACAAACTGCCAGAACATAATGGATAGTAAGCATTTTTCATTTATGTCAGATACGTTTTTACTTAAATTAAGATCCTGCCAAACTTAGTATCTATTCATTTATGAGACCATGTTTGGATTTCTGCGTTCCAGCTCCTATTGGGCTACCTCTGTTTTTGCGGGATGTTTGTTAGATAGGCTTTTTTTCATTTAATAGATTTTTAAACTGTGCAATTATAGTTGATACTGATAGCAGCTATATTTAAGTTGTCTGACACTTTCCATTATAGCCCTTCATTTTCAAGTTGCTTATAACTGACAAAATTTAACCTTGTGGGCTGAAAATTCTCATCTGGGTCTCTGCCTCAGGGAGATTTTGTTTCAAATGACTGAGCAAAAATGGTTCAGCCATTTTTGAGAAAGAAATTAATTTTGGGGCAGGTGGAAATGCTGTTTTGCCAATTTTGAAAAATGTCCTCCCGCCCTTTTTTTTTTTATCTGATACCATAGTGGTTTGGTAAAGAGAGCTGAAATTTTTCAGTCGAGGTTGGAGAGGTGCCCTTTACTATCCCTGTGTTCAGATTTGGTCAAGATATAAGCCTCAGGAAATTACCATTTTCACATTCACAGTATGGTTTGCACAGCTGTTAGCAAACTCTCTTAGTACCATGAGCTCAACTGTATAAGCCTCAGAGAGGGAGAGAGGAAATGACTTCTACATTTGACAAACTTCTAAAAATTACCATTAATATAATCACTTCAAGTTCTGATAGCTTGAGGTCTTCCAGGACTAAGAAGCAAGTGCTGCGTGTTCCCCTAGAAACCTGAGACTTTCCAGTGGCATAAAACTCCTATTTCTAACCCTAACTGAGTATTGTCCATGCTGCACCTCAGGTCAGTGTACTTTTGTATGATCTTTAAACTGAGAAGTGTCCTTCTCTGTTGGTTGGATGTATTCCTGGAGGTTTCATCAAATGAATAGTCTTTAATTTAATGATTAATCTTTAATTCTTGGAGACTCCAGGACAATCCTGGAGGGTTGGCAACGTTACTTGCAAGCATAAAGAAGGTTTTTGCAAAACTGTTTGACCTCATTGTGATGATCTACTTTTTGGTTACATTTTAGTTACTTTTTGTTAAAAAGCAGTACAAAATATTTTTTTTCATACTTGAGAGTGAAATATACAAAATATAAGGAATAGAGAGTTGAGACAGTATTGTGTGTTATGGGAGGTACTAGGGCTGTCAAGTGATTAAAAAAATTAATCATGCGATTAATTGCACTGTTAAACAATAATAGAATACTATTTATTTGAATATTTTTGGATGTTTTCTACATTTTTAAATATATTGATTTCAATTACAGCACAGAACACAGAGTGCTCACTTTATATTTATTTTTGATTACAAATATTTGTGCTGAAAAAAAACCCAACCCCCCCCCCAGTATTTTTCAATTCACCTCTTACAAGTACTGTAGTGCAATCTCTTTATCATGAAAGTTGAACTTACAGATGTAGAATTATGTACAAAAAATAACTGCATTCAAAAATAAAACAATGTAAAACTTTAGAGCCTACAAGTCCACTCAGTCCTACTTCTTGTTCAGCCAGTCACTCAGACAAACAAGTTTGTTTACATTTGCGGGAGATAATGCTGCCCACTCCTAGTTTACAGTGTCACCTGAAAGCGAGAACAGGCGTTCGCATGTCATTGTTGTAGCTGGCGTCGCAAAATATTTACATGCCAGATGCGCCAAAGATTCATATGTCCCTTCATGCTTCAACCATCATTCCAGAGGACATGAATCCATGCTGATGATGAATTCTGCTCGATAACGATCCAAAGCAGTGCAGATCGACGCATGTTCACTTTCATCATCTGAGTCAGATGCCATCAGCATAAGGTTGATTTTCTTTTTCGGTGGTTTGGGTTATGTAGTTTCCACATTGGAGTGTTGCTCTTTTAAGACTTCTAAAAGCATGCTCCACACCTCGTCCCTCTCAGATTTTGGAAGGCACTTCAGATTCTTAAACCTTGGGTTGACTGCTGCATCCATCTTTAGAAATCTCACATTGGTACCTTCTTTGCGTTTTGTCAAATCTGCAGTGAAAGTGTTCTTAAAGCAAACAACATGTGCTGGGTCATCATCCGAGATTGCTATAACATGAAATATATAGCAGAGTGCAGGTAAAACAGAGCAGGAGACATACTATTCTCCCCCAAGTCACATTTTAATTAATGCATTATTTTTTTTACGAGCGTCATCAACATGGAAGAATGTCCTTTGGAATGGTGGCCAAAGCATGAAGGGGCATACAATTGTTTAGCATATCTGGCATGTAAATACCTTGCAATGTCAGCTACAAAAATGCCATGCGAACGCCTGTTCTCACATACAGGTGACAATGTAAATAAGAAGCCAGCAGCATTATCTCCTGTAGATGTAAAGAATGATGTTTGTCTTAGTGATTGGCTGAAGAAGAGGTAGGACTGAGTGGACTTGTAGGCTCTAATGTTTTACATTATTTTTTTGAGTGCAGTTATGTAACAAAAAAAAAATCTACATTTGTAAGTTGCACTTTCACGATAAAGAGATTGCATTTCAGTACTTGTTATGAGGTGAATTGAAAAATACTATTTCTTTTGTTTATCATTTTTACAGTGCAAGTATTTGTAATAAAAATAATAATATAAAGTGAGCACTGCACACTTTGTATTCTGTGTTGTAATTGAAATCAATATATTTAAAAATGTGGAAAAACATCCAAAAATATTTAATAAATTTCAATTGGTATTCTATTGTTTAGAGTGTGATTAAAATTGTGATTAATCAGGATTAATATTTTTAATCACTATTAATTCTTTTTAATTAGTTGCGTGAGTTAACTGTGATTATTCGACAGCTCTAATAAGTACATATATTTTCTTCTACAAGTTGCATCAATAATTTTTTTAACCAGTTCATTCCATTTGGATTATCTTCCCTCATATAGTTCAGTTGTTAACTAAAATCTTATTTACATTTTAGACAAATTTGTCAGTTTATAAAAATAAATTATAAAATAAATATAGAATTAAATTGAACTGTTTAAGCATAATAAGACTTACTGTGGAAACTGCTTTCCATGTTGCTAAATAAGATTAAAAGAAAATAAGAAAGAGTGGTGACGGTATGACTTGATCAGTGTCTAAATACCTTCATGGGCAGAAATATCTGATCCCAATGGACTCTTTAACATACTGGAGAAAGACGTAACAAGAACCAATGGCAGAAAGATAAAGCCAGAGAAATTCAAATAAGAAATATGGCACACATTTTTAACAGCGAGAGTGATTAATCATTGGAACAAACTACCAAGGGATGTGGTAGATTCTCCATCTGTTGAGCTCTTCATATCAAGACCAGATGCCTTTCTGGAAGATGTGCTTTAGTTAAACACAAGATGTTGGGCTCAGTACACAGAGATAACTGGGTGAAATTCTATGGCCTGTGTTATGTAGGAAGTCTCATTAGATGATCAAATGGTCTCTTACCTTAAAATCTATGAGAATATAAACTGCTCTGACAGCATTCCTTTAAGCAACACATTATGGATTTTGAATTCATATTTAAGGGAATAAAATCATAGGAGCAATGGCCCATTTTTTGTGATGCTGATAAACAAGATCAAGTGTGTAAATACAGCTATTAATAAATTAATATCTTAATATTATTACTAATTTACATTCTGTCTATCAGAAGATAACAGTGACTCTGGGCAAGTGACTCTGGAGGCTGGCCCTCTGTGACAGCAAGCTACTTAAAAAGGACTCTGGAAACTTGAAAGTTAGTCAGTTCTTAAAAAAGAACAGGAGTACTTAAGCATAAACAATAAATTTGTTAGTCTCTAAGGTGCCACAAGTACTCCTGTTCTTTTTGCAGATACAGACTAACACGGCTGTTACTCTGAAACCTTCTTAAAAAAGATGATGTTGATGGTCTCACAACCACATTTTCATTTTTTCCCAGTGTTTCTCTCCCTTGCTTGCTGTGTGAAAGGCTCTCACAGTCAGTTTAATCTGTTTCAGGGTCCTGTCCTGCTCTCAGTAAAGCAAAACTCCCATTCAGTTCATTTGTAACGATCCGGCCATAACTGAACTGATACAGAAAATGCTGTCAAGTGGGCTGTGTAAATAGACTAGGGAGGGTTGGGACAAATGAGAGAATTTTATTCTAATCTCTTTTGCTTGAGTGTTTCTGTTCTTGGGTCTTACTGCTTAGTAGAGAAGAAGGTAAAGATAGAAGTTTGTTAATCATGTCCCTTTACCCATTCTTTGAATCAGTTACATGGAGGATTTTCTATTCCTTGGAACACCTATTAAATACTAAAAGCAAATTTGAGTAATGATGTAACATCACAGTAGTTTGTAGCTGCATGAAATATATCAGTTGTATCTCATTCCTTTTTTATAAGGTTATCAAACATCTTTCTATCCAGACAGCTCAATTTTCTGTTGTACAGTTCTACATAAATAATTTTAAAATATCAACTCATCCATATTCAGCTATGGTTATTGCTAATATTAAATCAACTCTTCAAATAAAACATCTCTTGGAACTAATTGCCATATATTTCATTTTAAAACTCTTCAGTAGGTAAAGCAACCTTCCTGTTAATCAGTGGTTGCTCAGTACTTTTGGGTAGGTTAAACTGGAGTTAACATTTTGATAAAATGTTTTCTGACATTTGAACTTGACAGGAAATGTTCCAGGGAAACAAATTAGACATGTGTTTTCACTAGATTATTCTCTTGTCAGGATTATGATATTCTACTGTAGCAAATGTACTTTGGAGTGAGCTTTCAGTAAGATCACTGGTGCAGTTAAAATTTATTTGTTGCTCCTGGTTGGTTTCTCTTTATAACATAAAGTCACACCTCAAGCATATTTTGTCACATTTTGTGAAATGTTTTTTCTGGAAGTTAGTGTATCACATTGAGGTAGATCAGATAGTCTTGCATTCCTTGTGTTAGAAAAGTGTTAATCGTTTTAATATTGGAGAAAACGTTACATCTACTGGAGTACTCTAATAGCAAAAGTAAACTTAAGGGACATTGTCAGATTGAATATTTGAAACTGACTAACTTCAGTGAGCAGATAGTATACCCTTTTAATATGTCCTGACTTTTAAAAAATAAATCTTTTAAAGACACGCTTAATAAGGATGCTTTTTCCCCCCCTATCGTGTTTAGAAATTAATTTTCAACAGGCCCACAGATAACATTTCTAAACATTCTCGGATCCACTTCACTGCACCCTTCTCTTTACTTCTCTCTGTATATACCTGTTGCTGCCTTTTCAGTCTTCACAGCTATTACTGCTAATATCTTTTTGCAGTTCCTGGAGAACAGCATGCATGAGACAGGAAGTGCAGATGACCATCAACAGCAAAATGGGGGAAAGAAAATTGGAGGGAAGATAAGAGTCTTTGATACAGTAATTATTTAGGGGTTACTTGTGACAATAGGAAGTACAACTTTTCTGATGAAGAGAGGATTTCAAATATCATGCCTCTTTAACTGATAAATAGGAAGAGTTTAGGATGATTACACTTTAATTCTCAGTAACTGAAGGTTTAAAGCCTTTGAATAATATGTAGTAAATGCATATGTATGTTGTAATAATTTAAAAGATTTTAATTTCCCATTCAAAGTAGACAATAAAACGTTAATTATGATTGCTTTTCAGTCCACCTCTAACACTTGGAAAGCATTAGGAACAAGCTAATCTACCGTTTACTTCGGGCTTTCCTACACATACAGCACTGCAACGCTAAGTGAAGATACTACTATGCCGATCGGAGAGCTGCTGCCATCGGCATAGGTACTCCACCTCCCCAACAGGCAGCACCTATGTCAATGGGGGAAGCCGTTCCCACACCCCGAGTGATGCAATTATACTGACATAAGTTTGTAGTGTAGACCAGGGCTCAGTGTTACAAGCTCATAAGCTATATAATACATTTTAACGTAGGCGTTATGTCTTTATTTGTCTTAGTGAAACATCTTTTGGTCTAAAATATTAAATATTTGCACTCATTACAAAGAAGATGCTTTAATTTTTAAAACAGATCTCCTGTTTAAGATTTCAAAGCAGTAATAGAATATATAAAGGGAGTTAAGATTGCATCTGCTGTACTTTTGAAAAGCACATTTGTTAATCAGATTATACTGTATCTGCCTGTCAAGATGCAAGTTGGGGATTCCTTGTTTACTTACAACAGTTGATACCACCAAATCCTGCAAACCAGGAGAGCGTTCCACGATGGGGATCTTAGAGGAAATGGAGAAGTAGGGATCAGTGAAACTTGCCGGTTTTGTTTCACAATTTTTAGTAAACCCAAATCAAAGGACTCAATTTTGCAGGTTTTAATAATTTTAATCTTCATTTGCAGTTTTCTGGGGTTTGTCTGGCTTCAGGGTTTGATGCAAAAGGTATATACATCCCTAAACAGAGCCTTAGCTCGCCAGCTTTCAGGTGATTAGAAAAAAAAAAGTATTTGAAAATCATTTTTTTTCTAATCACCTGAAAGCTGACAAACCCCAGAAAACTGCAAATGAAGCTTAAAATTACTAAAACCTGCAAAATTGAGTCCTTTGATTTGGGTTTACTAATAATTGTGAAATAAAACCAGCAAGTTTCACAGATCCCTCCACCCCCGCTTCCTGCACCCATCGCTCCTCAGCTGCAGGGAGAGGGATCTCAGTACAGGGAGCAGCTCCCACATCCGCCCACCCCCTGTGCCTCCAGACCCCCTCATACTCAAACCCTCCCGATGAGCCCCACTCCCCCTGCACCTGGACCACCCTGATGAGTCACCTGGATCTCCACCCCATTGAGCCCCAACCAGCTGCACCTGGATCCCCACTGAGCACCACTCCCCCAGATCTGGACCCTCCACTGAGTGGGTGAGTCGTAGGAGTGGGGAAGTGTCCTGTAACTTTTTTTTGAAGTGTTGTTATTTCTTATTTTTGCTTTCCAGTTAAAAATGAGTTATAAACTTCATTCTTTGCATAGGCTTATTCCTCAATGAGGGTGAGAGCCTTTGTCATGCTTGAAAAAGATTGGTTCATAGCACTTTGTTTTCATTGCTGCTTTCATCTTAAATAAAGCGTAACTCCTTTTAATTGTGAACCAAATGCCTTGAAACACATCAAAGGCATATTTAAAAAAACAAAAGCTATATACGGCTGTGATTAAAAATCTCCACTCACCTTCTGGTTTTGTATCTACAAATAAGTGCTGGTGCATTTTACAACACGTAGAAGCCCGTCTACTGTATTTTCAGGCCCAAAAAGGTAATTAGACATCTATGTGCTATAAAAGGCACTGGCCAATGTCTTTCACAAACTGTGGTGTAAAAATTGAGGTTTCTTTTCAAAATCAGGCTGTGTTTTGTATTATTTGAACACAAAAAGTACTTCAATTTTGTAATGGATTTCCTTCCTATATTTTTTCATATTTGCATAACTCAAAAATGAATAATTTACACTTAAAAAAACCACCCACCCACAGACTTAAAGCCTAGGGATGAAGCATAGAATCATAGCTTTATGATGGTAGATTTCAATCCAGAAACATTTTTCAGAGAGTTTATTAAGGGATGAAAATAGGTGTTTAAAATTAAATCTCTTTCAGCCTATGTTTATGCCAATTGAAGTGATATAATTCAGGGAAAGCCTACAATGTGGATTCCCCACAATCTGAAGGAACAAATTATTCATTTTTAAAATAAATACTAATTAAATCCAGGCATTTTTACTAATTAAATCAAATTTTTTTAAAGAGTTATCCATTTTTTTTCTTCTGGTTGCTTTTTTAGCAAAACTTCTGCAATTTACAAAATTAATTGGTGTCAGATTTTTATTTTTTTTACTGCTGGTATGTTTAGAGAAATATTGCCATAATGAAACTTCTCTGTGCATAGATTCTCAGTTTGTGTGCACTTCTGTATATAACTCAAAATAAGAATTTATCCTTTGTTTTATATGGTGGGAGATTGAAACAATGGTAAGAGTTAGGTTGCCTGATATGTAGCCCACTTTTGTTTGGAGATGTATTGGATTCAGATCAGCATCTGTTACTGCAGACACCCAGCAGATGTGCATGATATCAGCAAAAAACAATATTTAAAACAATGACAGTGAGGAGCACTAGAGAAGACATGAAAGAAGCCTGGAGGCCTAAAAGTAGAAAAAATTATAATTTAAGAGTAAAGCACCAAATCTGAATCTGTGGCTCTACAGACATCTGAGTAAGTCTCCCTGCATTCAGATGCATTCCTCAGAAAAGTAACGTAGGGAAAAATATATTTAATCCTTAAACCCATCTGTAAGCATTTTGCTTTGGAGGTTGTGGTGATTTGGCGATTACTTCAGCTTTGTGTACATGTTTGAATTTTAAAATGCAATATTCTAAATTGATGTGAATTTAACTTGAAATTCTGAGCCTGATGCTGCTAATTATTTTGCCATCAGACTGAATATTAAACATATATACTGGATTGTTCCTTCTTTTTGTTTTCATATAACACCTGGTGCTTGACTTACATCCTGTTAATTTCTCGCTGTTTAGTAAATTATACCCTGCAATTTTCTCTGCTGTATGTAAAATCTTTTTTATCCCATGACGCTTTATTCTCTTAACTGATTTATGTGATTCACCTCTGAGAAATGCTAGCTGGTGCCTCAACACATCACTTATTTCCAATAAACAGCTGAAATTCACTTGACAGACAAAACAGGATACATTTTTATGCTGAGCAATGTAAACATGGAATATCCACAAATCCACAATGTAGGAAGCCCTAAAAGCCATGTCAGAGTGGTTAGTCTGCCCTTTCCTTCTCTTTTTTTTTTTTTAAATGAAGCCCAGGAAATTTAGACTTCAAACTGAGATTAAGAACAGGGAGCAATGTCTGATTATTAGCAAAGACATTGAGGCAGTCACTCAAAAAGGATACCAGTGTGTGAATTAAATAAAGTCTTCACAGAGGACTATTTGCTTATCAGAAGTATTTTGAGTCAGAGGATAAAAGCAGGAGGCTGTTAGCCTATGAAATGGAAAAGGCAGAATTTTCCTACCTATAAGAGAGGCAAGAGATAACATCAAGATCAGCACTAGAAAAATTAACCACACCTTTTACCATGTGTTATATAAGCTTTTCCTCCTACCCATGACCCAAAGAAGATTTCCCAGTTTCTCTATAATATCTTCCATTAAACTAAAGATCATTGAGAAGCCCTAAACTCTGTGATTTCCCTGCAAGAAACCTAAAACTGCTGTGGGTTTCCCTTTATGGAAAGTCCCAGATACTCCACAACGTTCTAATAGGTAGAAAGTACCCTCTGATATTTTATTTATTAAATAAGGCAAAAAGATAAGGAGATCTTGCTGGATACCATCATGAGATCAAATTATTGTAAAAAAAGTAGTATAAAGCCTGAATCAGAAAAGCAAAGCTGCAGGCCGGTATTTCTTAAGAATCAAGGCTATAGAATCCACACCAAAATCCTTGTTGGGCTCCTTCCAGAATATTTAGAATGAGTGTTAAAGAAAATGACAATTGCTGGAGGTGCAACTCTCCAAGAGGCACTTTGATCCATATGTTGTAGTCTTGTCCAGTTATTGCTGCACTCTGTGGACTAAGTCTTCAGGAGAATTAACATGATATTAAGCACCAACCTCTTGTCCAGTATAAGTAACTACATTTTAGCCACTACATTCACTCTATCTGAATTATCTGGCCTCCGAACAAAAACAGTTCCTCAGGGCAACTATGGCAACTAAAAAGCATATTCTTACAGCTTGTCTGGATAAGTTCACTCCCCGTATACAACACTGGTTGAATGCACAGTTGGATCTGACTGAATTTGAGTTCCTCTGTGAAATGCATTAACAAATTAATTAGTTGAGGATCCGGCTCTTATTCTAAATAAACAAATAAACAAAGATGGATGTCTTGCACAATATATCAAAATAAAGAGGTTTTTGAACAGGCTTCTTTTTCTTCCTGAACACACGGAAAGGCCAACATGGGCTCCATCTACTTTACTTTATTCTATTAGAGTGCTGAAGGCTCCATTTGGCCCCTCTCTCTAATTCTCTTCTGGCTTATTCTTTCATTTATTTATTTAATTTTATTGCTATAGGGAACTGTATGTGTGTTATGCCAGGCAGCAAGGATATAGCGCCCCAAGAGAAAATCATGACTAATAGTGGCAGTGGATACTTAGAAAGAAAGTTTTAAAAGTTACCAGTGCTACATATCCAAACGCTATCTGGCATGTGAGTGAAGGATTTCAAACTTGAATCCTTACATGTACAATTTGCAGGAAGGATGCTATATAGAATAAAGGCTCTATCCTGAAAATCCTTGCTAATGCAAGTAGGCCTATTAAATTTTAAATAGTTACCCTGCTCTTCATGCCCCGAGCAGGCATATTTCTCAGTAGAGAAGGGATAAGGGGACACCAGGGTTGCCTCTGTTCTGGGCTAGGGGAAACTGGGAAGAGTTGACTGCAGCACCCAAATTACTACTTGTGGGCAAGCTTTTTTTCATTTCCCCTTGAGCTGTTACCGATCATATGAGGTGGGAACCACTGGGTATGTTTGCAATAATCCAGTTATTTTTCTGGCTTGTTCATAAATTACAGCTATTTGCATGAGTAAGGACTGTTCAGTACAGCCACTCACTTGGGTAAGGGCTGTTTATGCCAGGGAGGATTTGCAGGGGTCAAGCCATACAGTATTGTATGGAAGTGTGCTATGCTGCTGCAAGGCCATTTGTAATGGACAACTCTCCCCAACAGCAATAGTAATAAAAACAGTCAAGTTAACAAAGGTTCCTTTCCTGCTCCTGAATTGTAAGAATATGCTTGCCATTTGTCATTCAGGGTTGGCTCTGCCTGGTTTGAGGCTAGCTACTTGAGAGAGCAATTCTCTTCCTATGCGTAATACCACTCCAGTTGACGTCACTGTAACTGATGGTGCTTGGGCTGGGATCCCCCTGGTTCAATTGAGAATGAACTGCTGGCAGGACATTGTTAGTGATAGGCCTTTTGCTCTGAAACTTGCCTCTCTTGTTCTGTTGACTTCTACAAGGCCTATCTGCTGTCCCAGGTTTTTGTGAACTGGGAAGAACAGTGATGGGCATATGGGTGGGATTCATTAGTCTGGAAGGATTTTGATAGGCTCATTGGGTAAATTGATTCACAGAATCTAATAATGTTTTGGTTAATTTCTTTTTAGATTAACTGAAAATTATTTAAAATATAGATAAGTGCATATTTTTTTTTCAAAAAACACCTCCATAAATAAATACACCGTGACCCGATATAACACGAATTTGGATATAACGCAGTAAAGCAGTTCTCGGGGGGTGGGGGGAGGGCAGGGCTGTGCACTCTGGTGGATCAAAGCAAGTTCGATATAACGCGGTTTCACCTATAACGTGGTAAGATTTTTTGGCTCCCGAGGACAGTGTTATATCGAGGTAGAGGTGTATATATTAAAGCTGAGCATTAACACTCTGCATTCACCTTGTGCTTGTCTTCTCTTGACCAGAGACTGCCTATATTCTCACTGGTTGGGTAGCTTTTATGATATGGGAATCTAGATGGAATCTTGTTTGGTCCCTGATCCTGAAAATACCTGTGAATGTGTTTACCTTGTCAAACACAAATTGTCCCAGTGAAGTCATTGGGACTAGTGAATTGCACGAAGCTAAGCATGTGTGAAGGTTTTGCAGGTCAGGACCTTGAATTGTAAAATTAATACAAGGTGTATCAGTCTCTGGAGGTGTCACGTTTTGAAATGAAATTTTCAGGCCATTATTCATAATGTCAACCCTGAGGCTCTTTGAGTATCTCTCTTGCTGTCTTCCAATTAAAATTGCTGAATAATATTAATTGACTATTAATCAGTAATTTTTTCAGAGCATTTTTAAATGTGTGAATACACGTTCTATTGTAAAAAGCAACAGAGGGTCCTGTGGCACCTTTGAGACTAACAGTCTGTTAGTTTCTGTTAGTCTCAAAGGTGCCACAGGACCCTCTGTTGCTTTTTACAGATTCAGACTAACACGGCTACCCCTCTGATACATGTTCTATTGTGTGAATGTTCATACATCCTGTTTGGAAGGGGCTTTTTTAAAGAGCTATTATATATTTTAATGGCTAACGCTAAATTAAATTCACAAAGCTGAAGAAGTTAAAAGTTAAAATTGAAACTTTGCTCTGATTCCATTCTTTACTTACCCACTTGTTTAGGTAAGGCAGTGTATGACAGTATTATCCCATGTTATCTTTCCAGTGCCTACGCAAAATGAGTGGAGGGGATTGAAAGAAAAATGGCTAAAATTCCATCTCTAAAATTCTGCTTTACTACAGTAGTTAACTCTGAAAGTAAAAGCCAAATAGATGTATGGCTTTAGTTGGATGATTACCTTGGAAGTAGAGTTTAGATATGAAAGCACATATTTACGTAAGCATTTGCAACAGAGAGAGGGGCTTCAAGTCAAACTGCCTTACAAGCAATGACAGAACCTGTTTTCACAAATTGTCAATAAAAACAATAAGGGCACATGCAGGTAACTGTCACCTTTAGGCTCGAGAGGTGCCATACTAGGTCTTCGCTTTTCGCTCCTGACTTGGGATGTTTATTTCTCCTGGGGTGAATCCATAGCACCAGCTTTGTTCTGATAACAGCATCTGGCACTAGATTGATTTAACAGACTATGAGGTTTGCTCTTTTCAGATATGCACTCGTACAACAGCTACTGTATAGCTCTGACATGGCCACACGCTGCTGTTGTTTTTTCTGCCTCCTAGCACCACGTGTGAAGCTAAAACTCTTTGACACCTGCCATTTGGACCCTTTTCGTACTGAAAAATGTCATCGTTTTCAGACAAGATGAAGACAGATATCTGATCGTTCTTCTCTTTACAGGGATGTGCTGAGGGCATGGTTCATAGATGAATGAATAGAGGATTCCAGTGTCATAATTGTACAGTTTGTTACATTAGTTTAGTAAGCTAGAGGTCTTACTTAAATTATGGATTCTTAGCCTTACACCAAAATGGGAAGGAATTAATAATCTTATTTAACTCTAATATTAAGGAATATTTATTTAATCTATTTAGTTCTGATGGTAGTAAATAAAAACTTTTCATACAACCTTCTCACTTGCTGTTTTTAATATTGTGCAAAAAATGTTTGCACTGTTTTTCAAATAGGAATGCTAATTGAAAAAAAAAGATGAGAAAATCCTGAACTAGTTACTTCGTTTTGTAAAGTAACCAGTGAAAGATTTTATCTAGGAAACTTTCAGTTCCTCAAAATCAGAAGTTTGGCAGAGGTGTGCTATATTCTCCAAACTTTCATGTGTTGTTTCAGGAAAACCTGTTTGCTAATGCAGGTGTCACAAGTGTCACCCATGTTGTTGAAACCCATTCCATATTAACAAAAAAGAGATCAGGTTGCATATCTCTGAACAAAATTGCTCTAATACTTAAAATACCTTTTTTATTACATTTAAGTACTTACAGGATGCTCTTAGAATGCATAATCAACATTTTGGTTTCACTCTCAGGAGCAGGCCAGGAAGAGTCTGAAAGGATGTGCTTTTTAAAAAATGTGCGAATGTCATCCTGTCACTTTGGAGGGGAGTGGAGGTATCCTTTTATGAGAATTATTTCAGTAATTGCATTTTGCGGCATGCTAATTTTGCAGTAGCTGTATGTCATGCATGCACAGAGGTTTGACTGCAAAGGTTTGTAGCTGAACTCTCCCTGACTTTCTTGGTTTCCTCTTAATTTATTGTAAAGTAAGCTTTCAACAACATTAAAGAATGTGAGAAAATTCTTAAATATCTCCAATATTTGAGGTCTGAAATATTCTAAAAGGTCCCAAGGTTAATAAAATAAATAAAATTAGACATAAATGACATTCACCTCAGTTTGAAATTCCTTTAAGCATAACACTTCCCCTCATCCTATATATGCACATCCAAGTTCTGTAGCAGGGCATAGCTTAAAAACCCCTTAACAGGGATGTCAGAAAACTGCAAGATAGACATACTCTCTGACTGAATGTTATTTTTAGATATGCCACCTCCAGTGATTTGAAGCTTTGATCCAAATTCATATTCGGGTTTAGCTACCAAATATAGTCCTGGTATAAACAAGTCCCACTTCATTGGCTTCTGGGTCCCCTTACGCCAGGGCTGAGTTAGGCCCTAGGAAGACAGGTTGTCTCTGCAGTATGTCACCAGTCTGACCTGTGTGTGTGTGTGTCGCATATAATAATACATTTATTTTTGTTTGCCTGGTGTTAACTCTGTTTTCAAGAGGAAATTCAAAAGAAGTTGCCTTTATTTGAAAGGGCATGTTTGTTTCAAAATTAGATGGCTAAATAGTAAACTTATATTGATTTTGAGTCATTGTGTTTTGAGTAATTCCAGTTTTCAATTGTTCATATGACTTAATGCCAGGTGGGTGTTGTGTAGATGTTGTGCTTTTTTTCCCTTTCTAAATAACTACCATAATTGTTTATGTGAAAAGAGAGGCTGACATGGATTTTTTTTCTTGCATATTCTGGGCTCAGATAATTATTTACTTTACTTTATATCTACCATGATGCTTCTCTTTGTAGTGAAAGCTTCCAATTACATGCTGCTGTTTTAGGAGAATTCATAAACTTATCAAGCAAGAATTAAAATCAGTATTCAGGTTCTCTCTATTTTCCTGTTAAAACTTGTTGATGATAAAATTTATTGAGGAAAGCATTGAAATCAGTCCTCTCTTCGTAGGCATGCAGAATGAATATATTTTGAAATTGTAGCATTCTTTTCTCTAATGCAGCATAAAAAAGTTCCTTTGTCTTGATGCAAAAAATGTATATTTGTAAATTAACATTTACAGTGCTTAATATATAGAATGTTCAAAGATGTTGATCGATCTCAAGCTGCAGATTTAAATCTGGATGAAGAAAATATTGGAGTAGCCTGAAAGTGCCTTCTCCTCATAGGGAGGATTATTTATTTTCAAGCATTTAAAAGAGTGAGTGAGCGACAGGGGGTTATTTTTAAACATTTTGCTCTCTGTTTCAAATATGCTTTTAAAATTACAACACAGTCTTGAGTGTCTGAAAGCAGTTATCACAAGGGCAGAGGTACATTTAGAAAAACATTAGCAAGTTTGGTGTTCTGAAGAGTAGGCAGAAACTTCAGTTCCCAACCCCTAGCCAAAGGAGGTTGAGCATGTCAGATGAAGGTCATATGTCTGCAGTCTCCAGAGCCTGCGAAGGGAGTCTGATGAGTGCATTGTAGTGACTGCAGCCTCTGCCAGTTAATGGAGTGGCACGTTGACTTTGTCAGGAGGTGAAGTGTTCTAGCAGTCTAAGGCAAGCAAGGTCAACTAAGGAGGGAGGCAAACATTAGATGCGGCAGCATGTGCATGCACATTCCATTTGTACATGAAGATGATGCAGACCTGAAATGGCTCAGAAATAATTTTGACTTGAAAAGGTAGGTTATGAGGGAGGGACCACTCAGGCATTACTTGTGCACCCAAAGCTTTGTGTAAAGCCAGGGAATGATTTAGATTTGCAAAGAATGCAGGGGTAGTCCATTTTGGCCTTAACTTGATTAAATGACATTCTTACTAAAGGCGAACACTCTGGGCCATATCCTGCTCTGTTACATTGGCAGTAATTCAGATTAATTCTATTTACTTCACTGGAGTCCCTGCAAGTTTGCATGTTTGTAAAGGAGGCCAGAATCTCAGCTCTTTATGTGCAACACATGAATGCTTTTTCTCTTTAAAAGGAAAATACACACTATCATTAAACCTGTAATATTTAAAAAGACTGTTAGAATTTGCAAAAAAAAGTGAGGGTTTCGTGAGGGTGACAATGTTGATTATTCAGGACCTTCCAGTTAACAAGTTGTAACAATAAGATGAAAGTTTATGGTTGCGCTTCATTACTGTACAAAACAAAGAATGGGAAAATTGAGTTTTAGAAGTGGTAGTGAATATATATTTGGGCTGTGAATTTGTTTTACAAAAATAGTATTGGGCCACAATCTTGCAATTTGAGACAACTTAGACTCCTGCATCTGAGCAGAGCGCTGTTGGCTTCAGTGTGTGGGCACATAGGGACAGTCCAGGATTTGTATATTTCAGGATCATGCCCTTCATTAGCTTGAAAGATTTATTTTTGCAGCTTTTAGAAAGTCTGTTTGAGATCACTGTTTATTAACAATTGTAATGTTATACACTGATTAGGCAAGCTAGATAACTTCCTGCAGTGTGGTATCAGGTGGCTAAAGTATCTTGCAGCAAAGAATAAAAATATTAACATTACTTAAAATACCTAACTTCTGATGATCTTTTGCTATAAGGGGAAGAATAGAGAAACTATTAGCCCGAAAATTATGGCAAAAGATGCCTAATAATGTTAATGTAGCCCTACATGTTATACCCAGAACCCAAGCCAATATATGTACAAATATTCTCAAGAGTAATTTTTAAAAATTGTTACATATTATGGATGATTCTGTAAAGTCAGACTTGTGTTTAAACACACCATCGTATAATTTGTAGTATTTGGAATATAAACTGACAAATGATGTGATGAAAGAACTGTCTGTGGATATGTAGAGATAAAGATGATAACCAGTTAACAGAGCTCCACCAAAGAATTAAATCTGCAGTGTGTTTCAATTTGATTCCTTCAGGTAGTAAATGATGATCATTACTGGCTCTGAGGCCAAGGATGCTGCAGCTGTTTTTCCCAAAGAAATAAAGTGAATCCATACATGTTCATGGGACATGTTCAAAGAATTCCATTTGGTGTAGTGGTGCTTTACCCTCAGATTATCTTCTGGTGGATTTAAGAAAGCATATCGATAAATTATCTTTCATCAAGTCTTTTAGCCTTGACACTTGTTTGATTATGATAACTTTCCAATCTGATAGACTGTGGTTTGTTGTTGAAGTGTTTGAACAGTGATTGGTCAGTTTCCCGAGTAATGATGATAGGTGATGCGTAGTTTCTACATCCTGCAGGTTTTGCACATCTGTTGTTGCTTGCATTCTGTATCTTGACAATTAATGATATAAATCACATCTGTTGAGTCGAATGCTACATTTTACTGTAAATTTTTCCTGTAATGGTGCTAGTGAATACACAGATGAATACAAATACTCACAAATTGTGCATCGCTTTGAATTACAATACGCTCCTTTTGTGAGGAGAATTTCAGGTTCTATGTCTGCTCTGACAGTGAGTTAAATGAAGAGGTTGGTCAGTCAAGGGGGGTTTTGTATGGCTGTTTGTAGCTTAATTGAGCTGAGGTATCTGAAGATTCTTACTGCGTGTTATTTATTATAGAATATCAGGGTTGGAAGGGACCTCAGGAGGTCATCTAGTCCAACCCCCTGCTCAAAGCAGGGCTAATCCCCAGATAGATTTTTGCCCCAAATGGCCCCCTCAAGGATTGAACTCATAACCCTGCCGCTTAGCAGGGCAATGCCCAAACCACTGAGCTATGGAAGCTGCTGGATACAAATACATAGCAAAAAGAATCTTAATTTAAAAGACTAATTTTTATTACTTTGTCTCATTTATTTTGCAGGTGTAATTTTGCTTGTGCAAATAATTCCTCCTGCCTTTTTGCACACATTTAGATGTCAAATTATCTGATCATGTCTAAAAATGAGTTAGCTGGCTATCTATATCAACAGTCACATTTGACGATGCAAAGCTATAGATTGTCTTGAAGTCTGTTTTTAAATTTAGCTTTAAGTGTGTGATGCAAATTTATTACTATTTCTTTTTCAACATTTTAATTTCTAATTATAATATACTCTGTTCTCCATTCTCTCATTCTAGTGCTGTATATGGATGCTGCTGCATCTCTCCTTCCACCTGTACTCAAGGATTCTCACTTGAGGAACTCATAATCTAGCTCTATTTTCTTGTTTGTTTATTTATTTCTTTCCCTGCATGTGTTATGTTTGGTTAAGGGAAGTACCTGCTGAATCTGGGTCAGGAAGTGATAGCGTCATCACTTGCTTTTGTTGTATTCTCTTAAAGGAGGAGACATAGAACCCTTGCATGCTACCCATGCATATTCAAGATGTTGCACCAGATGGGATTGCACAGGTGTGACTGAGGACAGGATTTGGACTGTGACTTTGACCTGACAAGTGACTTTTTAATGCAGCACAAAAAAAGAATGATCTAATATAAGCAATCTTTTGCTGTACAGTATATAACAGTTAATGAAAACAGAATGAAAAATAAACAGCATGTAGTTTCAAATTTAACAGTAAAAGCTGGATGAAAACAAGATAAACACAGGCTTTAAAATATTCATGATGCTGAAAAGTCCTCTAAATATACACACTATTGAAATTCTGAATAATAATTTGATATTTTAGTTTGATTGAAGCACAGACCTAAAATTTTTTATGTTTCCAGGCTAAATTACACTTGTCTTTATAGTATTCAACAAACACCTATTAATAGATTTTTCTTGCACAACATGTCTTCATTTTCCTTTTCTACTTGAGCAGTATCACTGGCCTATGAGAAACAGTGCATTTATTTGAATGTAGTTTCACAGTCTCTCTGACCTAACAGCCTCCTTCTATCCTTTCTGGATTTTCCATTCCATGGAGTTCCATTATTTTTATGTCCTGTATAATATTTAAACCACTTCTCTTAGCTAGTAACATTACTCAATCAATGTGGGGCTCTCCAGTGTTTCAGCTCTTTGCAGAGGTCTTGCCTGCTGCTGCTGCCAGAAGATAAATGAAGAGCTTATGTGATAGTTTAATAGTTTCCCAGATAGTCTCATAAGTGCAATAATTATATTCTTTATTTTAGAAATTAAATTATGCAGCCTTCAGCATCAAAACACTGTTTTGTGATGCATCATTTTTAGTCAATGGCAAAACTCCTATTAACTACGTTAGGGCAAGGATTTCACCCCAAATGTATAAAGACAGCTTATTGATTCTGACCTTCTTTGTCCCATTATTGTTTTATAACTAGTAATGTTTTTATAAGGCAAATACAAGAAATTGTATTTATGCACAGAAGTTCTGCCACATCAGTGTGAGAGGATCATTGTAATTAGGATGGGAAAATCCTCCTTAGAGGCCGAATATGTAGATGTCCCCTCTCTATTTTATAGATTATGAATCCAGTATTGCATTTGATCTTAGGCAAAAGACTAGAGTGTAATACAGTGTTAATTAACATAATTGAGATTTGTGGAAGCATTATAAAGCAAGATCAATTTTTGTCAATTCTAAAAGTATAAATACAGATATGTATTATTTTAACATGTATGGTATGTATGGTTAAGCATATTAGGTAAAATTTTCAAAAATGCCTAAGTCCTATTGCCTTTTAATGAGATTTAGGCATCCACGTCACTAGGTGCTTTTGAAAACTTTACTGTCTAGATGCACAAACATGGGTGAAGTAGTAATTATGTAAAAGAGCTATATGATAAAATAATTTTGAGTTTGAAGCAAATTTAACTATCTTTGGATTCATATGTGCTAATTTCCCCCTTTTCCTTTTATTTCCTTGAAAATTAACAAAAAGAGAAAATGTGAGTGTTGTAATAGAATGTTTTTATTAGACCTCTAAGTGAAATGTGTCTGTCATTATGTCTGCCAGAGTTAGACAGGCTTTCCCATTTATTTAGAATGTAGTAAGCAATGTTAACAAAAGAAATAGAACACCACCAGGTGGTGCTAGTGCAATACATTTAAAGAGCAACCCTGGTTTTAACATTTAAAATGCATCTTTTTTAGTAACCATAAATGAGACCTGTACACCACATAAGGCTTTTTGTACTAAGCAATAAGCAATAATAGTGGTGTAATTAATAAACATGAATTGAAGGATTATGTAGTGGGTAATTTGAGTTTAAGTGAGCTTCAGATGTGTATATTTTGTAACTTTAAAAAGTTGGATGGGGATATGGAGAAACATCTCTAGGATGGATTATGTGGCCAGTGGGAAGGCATATTCTATAAACTTTAGCCATCTTTTTGTTGATGCAACCATTAGGAAGCAATATACAAAAATAAAAAAGTTATATTAAAAAATAAAACAAAAAAATTGACTCTAGATGCTCTGAGGAATGGTAAAGATACACACTTGCTATTGGACAGCTGAGCAATTAACTTAAACTGGTATAAAAAGCCAAAACAAAACTCTATGGCTTGCTATAATAGTACTTTTGTGATCAAGATAAAGCATATTGGAGTGTATATGTCAGCCTCACTTGGGTGACCACTTTGCTGCAACTGAAACCAAATGAAATAAAACCAGAGAAGTCTGTAAAACCTTGGTTGAGACTGGATGAACCAATCATGTTTTCAGAATTGCTTTTCTGGAATGAATGGCCCTATACTTTTACTCTGGATAATTTGTTTTGTTTTATGTCTGGATTTTCCAGTCTAAATTATGAATGCCAGTTGTCTGGGGTGTTTTTGTGCTGGGTGGAAGCTCTGCTGCCTTTGGAATCTCAGACCCTGGGTGCCCAATGGGGAATCACTGCATACATACAAAAATATCTTTGTGTATGCAAATCTCATAGGAATGATAAGTGCTTTACCTGAGTGCATTCCATATTTTTTTCTAATTAAAAACATGTTGTAGGACAACATTTCAATTTTGTGTGAATGGAGTATAAAATTCCTTATGCTTGAGAAAAGCAAACATGCTCTTTTAGTTGTTGCTTCCTAAGTTTTATTTTAGTTTACTCTTTAGTTTGTGAATTTTTGAACCATCTAACTTAAAACTGTGGGTGATTTTTTTCCTCAAGTGCACAATGAGACCAAAGTGAGCTCACCTGGACTAGTAAAATAACATTTTGATGAGTATCAATTAATCATTAAGTGTCCTTGAATTCCTAGTCAAGTCACTTTTAGTTCTTTCACTGTACAGCATGTTGAAAGAGACCAGGTAATAAACTGTGTGCGCAGTAATGAATCTTATTGTATGGTGCATCATGGTAAATGTGTGCGAAACATTGTGTGTTGTGTCTAGGGATACATACATAGGAATGTATTAAATGTAGATATTATATACAAGCTTAATTTTGGATCTGTTAAAGAACAGCAACTGAAGAGAAATTTGTTAAAAGCTGTTGATGTATGAGGTTTTTGGGAAGCTTTTTTTCCCCCCCACAAAGAAAGAGAGCTTGCCAGATGCTATAGTTAAAGTGTATTGTTTAAATTGTTCACACGTTATATTGTATGTTTTTTGAGCCTACCAGTTCATCCGAAATGTCGATTAGATGAGACTTCTGTCAAAGTCTTCATTTTTCAACAGTTTTTTACTGAGATGACCATTACTCAAAATTTAGTATCTCTGATTTTGTCAGCTGTTCCCTATTATGGATGTTAGGTGGGCTGTATGCAGTGCATACTCAAGCAATGTCTGTAATGAGTCTTTAGAAAAATGTGTAAATGGTTTCATTTTCCCTTACCTTATTCAGACTAGTGGCCAAGGTCTGCTCTGTTACATCAGTAAATATGTAGTCAATAGAGTCATCCTGGATTTACACCAGTATAACTGAGTACAGAATCTAGTCCTCTGTATTTTTTTGTAAGATCCAACCTGTTTGTTGTAAACAATGAACCGTTTATTAGAGGTCCCAGCGACTCTACATTCTGACCCATGTGTAATAAACACTTTATCCTGTTCCAGTTTTGATTGAATAGATAATATTAAAGGAAAAGTGTGACCGTTTTCGATCAGTCCTGTGTATCTATACAGGGGAGAAAACCTTACTGTCCACAGCAACATTGTGTTTTTTATCTTTATATTTATTGTCAACATCTTTTAGTAACCAATAGAAATGTATTTTATATGCTTTCTCTGCTGATCTTTTCCTTAGCCTTTGCAATTTGGTATTAGAAATTTAACTTTACTTCTGTGAGCGTGGCTCTGTTAAACTTGTGGAGGACATAGCAGTGAAAAAACAAAATGGAATAGTAAAAGTAGGTCTAAAATGGGTAGCACTTTGTTACAATATTATATACTGATACTGTGTCTTAAATATGAAGGATGAAATCCTGGTCCCATTGAAGTCAATGGAACTTACAGTGGTGCCAAGATTTCACCCTAAAAGTACTTCTGAGCATATATTATTCTATATGTATTTGATTTGTTTTGTTTATCCTGGATGAAATTTATTATTTGAAATTGTGACACAATTTGAAGTGGTTTCTGATCATCATTACTAAATTAAACTGACAATTGACAACTGTAGTTTACAGCAAATTGATAGTATACTAAACTTTGTATATCTCAAAGTATATAGAAGTTCAGTTGCACTGAATAGTCTAAGCAGTTTGCTTTGGATGAATCTGTGTTATATACAAGTCTATGATTTAGTCACGGGTATTTTTAGTAACAGTCATGGACAAGTCATGGGCAATAAACAAAAAGTCATGGCCCATAACCTGTCCATGACTTGTACTATAAATACCCATAACTAAATCTTAGGTGCTAGTGAGGGCAGCGCACTGGCGGATGCTTCTGCTGCTCCTTGGGGCGGGGGGGTGGGATACAGACTCTGGCAGATGCTGCTATTTCAGGGAGAGGTGGTAGCCCAGGGCACCACTGCTGCTCCTGGAGAGTGAGGGCGGCCCAGGGCCCTGGTGCTGCTCCTGGACTGCTGCTCTGGGGCAGCACCCAGGACCAGCTGCCTCGGGCCGCCTGACAGCAGCTGGTGTAGCTGCTCCCAGGACCGCCCAAGTGGTTTGGGCGGCCCTGGGGTCAGCCACCCTGGCCGCTGCAGAAGTCACGGAGGTCCCAGAAAGTCACGGAATTCGTGACCTCTGTGAAAGACTCGCAGCCTTAGTTATATATGATATTCTAAATGTATGTACAGGAGATCAGTGGTCCAACTAAATTACCAGCTAGTATTTTTTGTTTGGGGAAATCTGACTTCCTGATTGGTCACAAGTGAATAGTGTCTCATCCATTTTTCAACATCACAGAGTACTGTAGAGGTTGGCATGATGGGCAGTGTGTTCTCAGAGCCCACCACTGAAAGAGCAGAGGTGTTACAGGCCAGGCAAGGAGTAGGTGCACTGGCAGAACTGGAGGTGCTTTCACAGTGTCTGTACTGTTGTCTCACTGTGGCCAATGATGTTTGTCCTTCATTTTTATTAGCATTCAGTTCATCCAGAATATTTTAAAAACATGTTTTAAAAATTTCTAAAAATGCAAAAAAAGTCACTTTTTAATGAAGTGAAGTCTTGTCTATCTCAAGTTGATTTTATTGTCAGCTGTGCATTTTTAACTGTTTGCTATTCTATTTCGTAGCATTGTCAGTGAAGCGGGAGCATCTATCTATAGTGTTAGTCCAGAAGCTTCTAAAGAGATGCCAGACCTAGATCCTAACCTAAGAAGTGCAGGTACGTAATAGTTTTATTATTCATATAATTCAGTTGGCATTGTATGTAATATTCATTACAGTAATAAAAAGAGGCCCATAAATACAAAGGGAAGGGATGGACTGAAGAAAGCGCTTTTACCTGTGACTTTGCATCTCTTTATTTTTGGTTGCTTGGTTTCTCAATCGTAAAGTTGGATTAACATTATTTGGTATGGAGTTTGGAATGTGTTTGAAATACTGGATATCTAACTATCCATCTGACCACACTGACTTCTATCTAGCCCTGTTAAGGCTCTGAGCTGACATTTCTCATGAATATGTTGGGTCTTGTGGACTTCTGGGGCTAAACAAGATCCAGAAAATTCCCTAACCTTTGCCTGAACAACAGGAAGTTTGCACTCTTCTATGAATTAACCCTCATCTTTCTCACATCTCACACACACATGTGCGTATATGTACATACATGTCCATAATTTTTATTTTGCCCAGAATGTGGTCACTTTTAGTGTGTTCTTCCAGTAACTGCACATGATCTTTAAAGCAGAAGTAGTTTGTTTTAGAGATGTAAAAATGCCTATCGCAGTGTAAATGCCACTGTAGTGTGAGATAGGCCAGGTGCATAATGAGATCATTGGAGCCACCGGTGGTATTAAAATGTGTGTTGTTTGATTATGGGGTACTCTGCCAGGGTATAACTTCCACTGATTGTGGTGGGGCCAGGATTTAACATACAGATTCCAGCTCTTCAGGGGACAGAGTTACAGGGGCAGAATGAGGTTGTTTTTAGGGCTGTCAAGCGATTAAAAAAATTAATCACGATTAATCACTCTGTTAAACAATAATAGAATACAATTTATTTAAATATCTTTGGATGTTTTCTACATTTTCAAATATATTGATTTCAATTACAACACAATGCAAAGTGTACAGTGCTCACTTTATATTTATTTTTGATTACAAGTATTTGCACTGTAAAAAACCCCCAAAAGAAATAGTATTTTTCAATTCACCTAATACAAGTACTGTAGTACAATCACTTTATCATGAAAGTTGAAGTTACAAATGTAGAATTATGTACAAAAAATAACTGCATTCAAAAAGAAAACAATGTAAATCTTTAGAGCCTACAAGTCCACTCAGACCTACTTCAGCCAATCACTCAGACAAACAAGTTTGTTTTCATTTGCAGGAGATAATGCTGCCTGCTTCTTGTTTACAGTGTCACCTGAAAGTGAGAACAGGCGTTTGCATGGCACTGTTGTAGCCGGCGTCGCAAGATATTTACGTGCCAGATACACTAAAGATTCGTATGTCCCTTCATGCTTCAACCACCATTCCAGAGGACATGTGTCCATGCTGTTGACGGGTTCTGCTTGATAATGATCCAAAGCAGAGCGAACCGACTCAAGTTCATTTTCATCATCATGAGTCCGATGCCACCAGCAGAAGATGAATTTTCTTTTTGGTGGTTTGGGTTCTGTAGTTTCCGCATCGGAGAGTTGCTCTTAAGACTTGTGAAGAATGCTCCACACCTCGTCCCTCTCAGATTTGACGGGACTTAAGATTCTTAAACCTTGGGTCGAGAGCTGTAGCCATTTTTAGAAATCTCACATTGGTACTTTCCTTGCGTTTTGTCAGATCTGCTATGAAAGTGTTCTTGAAACGAACATGTGTTGGGTCGTCATCTAAGAATGCTATAACATCAAATATATAGCAGAATGCAGGTAAAACAGAGCAGGAGACATACAATTTTCCCCCAAAGAGAGTTCAGTCACAAATTTAATTAACACATTATTTTTTTAACAAGCATCATCAGCATTTAATCATGTCTTCTGGAATGGTGGCTGAAGCATGAAGGGGCATACAAATGTTTAGCATATCTAGCATGTAAATAATTTGCAATGCCGGCTACAAAACTGCCATGCGAATGCCTGTTCTCACTTTTAGGTGACATTATAAATAAGAAGCAGGCAGCATTATCTCCCATAAATGTAAACAAATTTGTTTGTCTGAGCGATTAGTTGAATAAGAAGTAGAACTGAGTGGACATGTAGGCTGTAAAGTTTTACATTGTTTTGTTTTTGAGTGCAGTTATGTAACAAAAAAGAAGCTATATTTGTCAGTTACACTTTCACGATAAAGAGATTGCACTACAGTACTTGTATGAGGTGAATTGAAAAATACAATTTCTTTTGTTTATCATTTTTACAGTGCAAATATTTGTAATAAAAATAATAATATAAAGTGAGCACTGTACACTTTGTATTCTGTGTTGTAATAGAAATGAATATATTTGAAAATGTAGAAAAACACCCAAAAATATTTAATAAATTTCAATTGGTATTCTATTGTTTATCAGTGTGACTAATCACGATTCATTTTTTTGAGTTAATCGTGTGAGTTAACTGCGATTAATTGACATCCCTAGTTGTTTTGTATGACTTTATCTGTGTTTCCATTTTCAGAATTTGTAAATTCTTCTTCTAGTGCTTGCTCATCTTGATTCCATTCTAGGTGTGTGCGCGCCCACGTGCACGGTCGTCAGAGATTTTTGCCTTTGTAGTGGTATCTGTAGGGTTGGCTGTGGTACCCCCTTGAGTACCGGACTCATGCATTGGTATATTAGGTGCCACCAGCCCTACACCTTCTGAGTTCTTTCTTAACACCCATGGTGGTTAGTTGGAGCACCTCCTCCCTGCCTACCAAGGGCTAGCGGTTTCATCTCTACTGTATTCGATCCTTAGGGCATTGTAAATAGTTTGTATAGAGTAGTTAGTGTTTAAGTAGTTGTTAAGCAATGTAGTAAGAAGTTACAGTCCCAAAGGACTCTGCCCCAGGTGGGGCATACCCCGGTCTCCAGGTTTTAAGCCCTGCTTTGACTGTAGCAGGCCTATGCCTGTTAGTGACCCCCATAGCAGCTGCCTAAAATGCTTGGGGGAATCGCATGTGAAGGACAAGGGTTGCATCTGTAAGACTTTCGATCCAGGACCCAGAAAGAGCGTGACATCCATCTGAGGGCCCTCCTCATGGAGGCTGCTCTCTGCCAGTCGGACTCTACCCCTAGCACTTTGGCCTCGATGCGTAGCACACCCCCAGCATCGGGCAAGAAAGAAGTCCAAGAAAGACAGCTTCCCGGCACCAAGCAAGAAAAGTCTCTGGGTATTGGGCAACCTGCCCACACCAGAGCCACATGGGCGTGCCTCCCCAACGGGGGCCTCAGCTCCCCAAGGGAGCTGCCACCAACTCCCGGGAGCAGTAGGGGTTCCAGGCTTGTGGCGAGGCCGATGACTTTCCAGGCTCTCCCAGCACCCAGAGGGCAGAGGCCTCTACCAGTGCCGCTGGCACCGTGTGTATCGCAGGAAGAGGCAAAGGCTTCCTACGAGGGCAAGCCAGCTGTCAAGCCCTCCCCAGTGGGCAAGTGAGTGCCGCCAATCCCCAGAGCCGAGACAATGCTCTCTGTCTCCATACTGCAGATCTCCAGCTTTGCAACCCAGGTCCTCTGCAGGTCACCCTAGATCACCAGCACCGCGATTGTGGTCTCTGTCCTCTCAATATGGATTGCCTAGGGGGAGGCGCTGGTCATTGTATTGCCGGCACCATTTACCCTCCCACTGATTGTCTTCTCGGCGCAGACCCCTGTCCCCTGCACCATGGGAATGGTCTCTGTGACAGTACCGGTCCACCTGCCCCCAGCACCGATCCTCTTATTCAAAACGCCAGTCTCCAGTGGCGATGGTTAGCCACCAGACGCAGGCATCGACAGCCACACTGTGATCACCGGAAGGGGATTCCTCCGGCACGGAGAGGGAATTCAGCTCCTTGCTGAGGCATCACAGGTGTGATCGGGCACCCAAGGCTACGTCAACCTCTGTGATGCCGTCTTGGAACATGGCCGGTAGCCAGCACAGTGGCCGCACTGGGGCCTCCCCCGGTGGGGCCTCCCCTGGTCGGTCCAGTCGTCATCCTCAGCCCCAGACGAGGCGGAGGTAGGGCCCTCGAGTGCCAGCCCGCTGGATGACTTCAAAGAGCACCAGGCCCTGCTTCGATGGGTGGCTGAGAACTTGGGCCTGGAGGTAGAGGAGATCGCCGAACAGGCGGACACCTTGTTCAATATGCTCTCGGCATCTACCCCTGAGTGCATGATGGGGTCTTAAAAATAGCTAAGCCCTCTGGCAAACTCCATCATTCATCCCTCCCACCTCCAAGAGGGCTGAGAAAAAATACTTTGTCCCAGTCAAGGGATTCAGGTACTTATATACCCACCTGCCTCCAGGCTTGCTGGTCATCTCTGAAACCAATGAAAAGAACAAACAGGAGCACAGAAGTTCAACCACCAAAAATAAAGAGGCTAAGAGGCTGGACCTTTTTGGGAGGAAGGTTTATTCAACTGCCAGCCTTCAGTTCTGGGTGGCGAACTGCCAGGCTCTGTTGTGCAGCTACAACTTCAACTTATGGGATTCCCTCCGTAAGTTCAAAGAGTCCCTGCCTCAGGACTTGGCCCAGGTATTTGGTACCCGATGGAGGAGGGTAGTGAGCAGTGAGGTGCTCCCTCCAAATGGCGTGGGATGCGGCCATCTTGGCGGCTAGGGTGGTTGCACTGGCGGTGGTCGTGAAATGCAGCTCCTGGTTTCTCCTAGGAAATGCAGGCCTCAATTCAAGATCTCCTGTTTGATGGGAATGGTCTCTTTGCGGAGCAGACTGATGCAAGGCTGCATGACCTAAAGTACACTTGGGCCATCCTTTGCTTGCTGGGGCTGCATACGCTGCAGTTGGAGAGGAAACAGTTCCAGCTGCCGCCAAGGCCTTGGCAGCCTCGACAGGGATCTGCAAGAAGAAGGGATACAGACACAAGCTTTCTTCCGGTTTTAAAAAATGTTTAGGAACAGCTTAGTTAAAGGTAGGCCATGTGGCGCTTATGAGAGGTGCAAGGATAGAACACTCTATGCCTCCCCAAGTGGATTCTTCCTCCCCTCCTCCCCCCCATGGAGAAGAGTTGCATTGTGTGGTATATAAAGTTGATTTATTACAATAGAAGTTGTTAGACTATTACATGGGCCCTTGCCTCTTAGTGGGTATGTCTACATTGCAAGAAAACACCTGTGGCTGCCCTGTGTCAGCTGACACAGGTTCACGGGGCTCCGGCTGCAGGGCTATAAAATTGCAATGTAGATGTTCAGGCTCGGGCTGTGGGACCCTCTCCCCCAGTGGGGTCCCAGAGCCCACACTCCAGCCTGAGCCAAATGTCTACACAGCAATTTTATAGCTCAGCCCCCTGAGCCCCCGGAGCCCAAGTCAGGTGACACAGGGCAGCTGCAGGTGTTTTATTGCAGTATAGCCACACCCATTGTGGCTCTCACCTTCCTGTACGCTAATTTACTCCTTTGTGACTAATTCCTTCAGGGGCCATGCAGTGTGTGCAAACACCATGTCAGGGTAGCGATGGACTGCATAGTGGAAACCTCTTGTTATTTGTAAATGATGCCACCAATAATTTGTCTCTACTTCAAAACCTCTCCAAATTACTATTGTTACTGAAAGGCACCTGTCACCACCCAGACCAACGATTAAAAAATATTTGGAGTTAATATAAAGAAACAATCAAAAATTAGGAAAATGTTCCAGATAGAAAGTTCCTCGTTTTTTAAACTCTCTTAATCTCCAAAACACACCTGATTTTTCTGATGCTTTCAAGAAAAAATGGCGTCCTGTGAAATATCAGGCAGTTTGCCTTAGTTTTGATAAAGCTAGTGAGTCAAAAGCAGGTCTGGTAATAAATGACTAGCTTCAATGTTAATTATGTCGAGAATTGCATCTCTCTATAATATATAGAAATCGCTTCACCCACCATTGAAATGCAGCCACCTCTGGTTTGAAAGCAGCGCTTCTTCTACAGTCCCCGGGAATGCTACATGTCAGTTTAGGATAAAAAGTGAAGAATTTTGATTGTATTCACTTGAAACTGCAGTGGGATATCAAGGTTTATGGAAGTCACCACCCTAAATACTTGTATTCTCACATTTGTAAACAGCCTTTTAACATCTAGCTGACTCTTTTCTTGATTTTTTTTTTAAATCTATACTGTAATATATTTCCCTGCACTATGCAAGCAAAGACATGAACAATGTTAGCATTGAATGGCTAACTTTCAAGAGAAGCACAGCATAATACAGTAACTCCTCACTTAAAGTTGTCCTGATCAACATTGTTTCGTTGCTGATCAATTAGGGAACATGCTTATTTAAAGTTGTGTGATGCTCCCTTCTAACGTCATTTGGCAGCCGCCTGCTTTGTCCACTGCTTGCAGGAAGAGCAGCCCATTGCAGCTAGCTGGTGGGGGCTTGTAACCAGGATGGACCGGCAGTCCCCCTATCAGCTCCCCCTATCAGCTCCCTGCTCCCCTAAGTTCCCTGTGCAGCAGCTGTCCAGCAGGCTAGCAATTACAGCTGTCCCTTCCCCCACTGCCATGTGCTGCTCCTGCCCTCTGCCTTGGAGCTGCTCCCCAGACTACTGCTTGCTGTGCAGGGAGGAGAGGAGGAAGATGGGGGCTAATGTCAGGGTGTCCCCCTCCCCCCCCGCTCCTGCACCCAGCTTACCCCATCTTCCATGGAGCAGGGGACACACACGACAGGGCTCAGTACAGAGAGAGCTTGCTGGCAGCAAGAGCTGTGGTCTCAGCAAGCGGATCTAATTAACAAGGCAGTGTACTTAAAGGGGAAATGCGCATCTCTCTCTCACATACACACACAGTGTGTGTCTCTGTCTTGTCTGCGATGCTCTCTCTCCTCCCTCCTTTCCTGCTGCCTTGTAGACTGTGAAAGTTAACCCTTGAGTGTTCAGCCAATTGCTAGTTCATCATTTAGCAGTAAGGCATTCCCTAGAAAATATCCCACCCTCTGACTCCTCCACCTCAACCAAGCTTCACAATCATCATCCCTGTGTACCAGTATTAAATTGTTTGTGTGTGTGTGTATATATATATATATATAAAATATAGTCTTTTGCCTGGTGAAAAAAAATTCCCAGGAACCTAACCCCCTCATTTACATTAATACTTATGGGGAAATTGGATTCGCTTAACATCGTTTCGCTTAAAGTCGCATTTTTCAGGAACATAACTACAACATTAAGTGAGGAGTTACAGTATAAGCATAGTATTGAAAAAGAATCAAGAGTAACTGATAAAACTACATTTGCTACTTTTTCTCTCTTGAATGCATCTTCCTCTTGTGATCTTGGATTTCTTTTGTTTGGGCATCTGATAATATGGTGTCAAAGATAACTTTTTTTTAATTGTTATGTTACATCATGTAAGGTTCTCTGTACAGAACATGGAGTTTAGTACATTAAAAGAAGCTGACAGCTGCATGATGAAGTGTGACATTTATAGTTAAGATAAAAGGTACTGCAGACATATTATGTGAGATTGCTGTGATCTTAACACAGTTTGCCACTTTAACATTTCTCTCAATACAAAGTAGATAGCAGCGGTCATTTTTTTGAAATACAGGGAGTAGACCTCTGTCTGCCCATGAGCTATATGAATATAAAAAAGTATATATTTTATAGGAGAATTCACTTTCACATCTTGTGTTTTATTAAGCACACTTCTGGTGCTGCTAAACAACCACTGCTTGTCTAAATTTATCTTTATTCTCACTCAGTTCTGACTTCCCACTTAAAAATGTAATACAGCTATCCTTTCTGAAAATGTTTTATTATTCATTTCTTATAAATGAATAAACAGATGAGTGTTCATTTAGCCAAAAGGCTACTACATTTGGCATTAATTGGCAATCTCAATAGACGGGTCAAGAACTGAATTATTGTTCTATCTGCTTTTGAACTTGTTATTAAGAATGTTGTGGTGATGCTATTTTGGTGTGGGATTTGGCTTGAGCATGATAGAAAATGAGCTATTATCTCTTCCAGCAGCCTCATATCCATGCAGAACAAGGGGTTGATGTGTGCCAAAATAAATCCCTGCAAGCTGCACAGAAAAGGATTGGGGGTAAATGAGGATATATGCTATATCAACCTCGGGGACTTTATTCGGCTCTGCGAGGGTCCATAGGCAGATAAATGGTATCAAAAACTGCAAACAAGCCTAAAATGATCAGCATGGACTCCTAACCTTTATCCACTGCTGGAATCACCTGCTGAGGTGATATGGTCTGGGCTACCATCAGTATGCAGAAGCCAGGCCATTTTAATGAACGTGGGGGTTTTTTTGTCAGGGGACACAGGCTCTTCTAGTTCCTGGCTGATGTGGTAACTTTTATGAGGGCATGTTGACTGAATCTCAGACTTGACAGGATGGAGGCGATTGTGGTTGGTTGGATGAAACATCTTGAGGGTATGATATGCCTCCTGGCTTTCCTCAGTATTGAATGGGTTCACACACCCTTTCATCAAGGTGTTTGCTTCTGGATCCCTAAAATGTCAGATGGATTTTGTAGTCAAATCACCTGTTTTCATGTGAGCCTAGTAAGGTGATTCTAACTGTACTTTCTATGTCTTTATCAGTTATTTATTCTCTTATGACCTTCAGACTGGATTACTGAAATGCACTCCATATAGGATTAACCTCGGGGGCCACTTGGAAGCTAAAGCTGGTACTGAATGTTACTGTATGTTTGTCTAGAAGAACTACAGATGCCATATTTAATCAATTTTCTGAGAAACAGTACTGGTTTCTTTCTTGTTTCTGGGTGTAATTTAGGTTGTTGACCCTGATCCATTACTCTCTTCATAGTTTAGGTCCTGGTTACCTGGCCCTGATCTACACTGGTGCGGGAATCGATCTAAGTTACGCAACTTCAGCTACGTGAATAACATAGCCGAAGCAGATGTACTTAGATCGACTTACCGTGGTGTCTTCACCGCAGTGAGTCGACTGCTGCTGCTCCCCCATTGACTCCGCCTGCGCCTCTTGCGGCAGTGGAGTACAGGAGTCAACGGGAGAGCGCTCGGGACTAGACGCGATAAATCGATCCCCGCTGGATCAATCGCTGCCTGCCTATCCGGCGAGTAGTGAAGATATACCCCAGGGAGCCTGTCTTTCTGACCATGTACTGCTATTGCAACTAAAGTCATCTGAGGTTTTCTATCTGATTGTCCTTAGATTTCAGTGTCTGGGGCCGGGGGTACAGGAACCTCAGAGAAGGGCTCTTGGCTCTGGAACTTCTTGTTTCCATTATCCCACTAAAGTCAGAGTCTGTTGACCTTGAGGGCACCATGTAAGATCCATCTTGCTTCTTTGATTTTTGCCTGAGGGGCTGATTTATAAAAGTGATATATAATTTAACAAGGGATGGACTTCTCCATCGTTGACCATGACCATCAACTATTATGTGCATAAATAACACGTGATTACACAGTGTCTCTGGTCTAACTAATTTTACACTTTTTACTGTATTCCATTGCAATAATTTTTCTGGACAATCTGGAGTTCAGAAATGTGACATGCATACTCCTTAGGCAAACCCTAACCAAGCTTTCAAAATGATGTCATCTCTTATAGTAGATTTCCTTTTAATTTTATGGTTGGATTGGGCAGGTAAGCTTAGTGTTCTGGCAGTAATACTTAAAACCTGGTAAACTTCAAAATCAATAACATTACCATGGGTATGTAAAATTTCAAATAGTTTTTCCAGATAGGATTCAATTGATGTAAAAATATATTTTTTGGACTTTTGAGGGGCCTGGGGTCATCTTGTGCTCTTCACAGAATAAAATCTTAAGTCTAGATTTTTAAGGCTGTTTTAAACTGAGCTTTTTATATTAATACTTATTTTAAGGTCTCTTTGTTCTGTTGGAATCAGAGTACACATCTACATCATGAAGCAGTGGCACATCAAGGCAGCCTATGAGCTCAGTTTGTCGTTTTACTTTATTATGAAGTACAACTATTTGGCTTACTGTGAAACAGGGATTTGTCTAGTTCCTGGACCGTTGAAAATCTTGTTAGCTACACATCACCCGGCATTGATTTTTTGGTGGTGGTTGTTTGGGGTGGGGGGTTGAGGAGAGGATGTATATTATGTTTGTCACAGATAAAAATGTCTAGGTTGAGTGGTCCCTGACTGGCTATGTAATGTAGAAAGCAGTTGATCAAGTGGAATATTTGTTTCAACTACTGTGCTTAACCAAAGGGGGAGAAACCCTGATGAAATTAATGTTGTTATAATAACTTTAAGCAACAGCAGTGCTGCTGAGTCCTAGAGATAAATTGTGGTATGAAGGTTGAGAGAGAGAGAATTGCTGCTGAGAAATAAGATTATGTAGCAGCTCTGATTGTGTGTTGTGGAACGGTAATACTAATTTAGAAATGCTTCAATTTCAGGATATTACGTTTCATTTGAAGTTTTTACCGTACTGATAAAACGTCTTTCTTTGCAATCACTTTACTTTCTTTTTTCTTAACCACTTAAAACCAAAATAAAGAACATGGTGTGCTCCATTGCACCAATTTATGCAAGTAATACAGACAAGCCATAATATGAAGATTTCTTTAGACATGGGTAGGATAGGAAAGGGCACTTACCGTTTACAGACAAGGACATCTATACTACCCCATGTCAGAAGAGATCATCATACTAAAGCTTGTCTGTACTACTTAGTGCGGTGAAGCACTAAGTTAATGTTGCACTTAGTGCAATGAAGCACTTTTTAATGTTGTATTTACCTGCTTAAGCAAGATCAATGCATTTTGATTTCCATATTACAGTGCATAAAAGAAACACCCATCTTCGTCTCAGCCTGTCAGTGCTTGGGATCCTGTGTTTGACTTCATAGATGTGTCTCCCAGTTAGCAGGAGAGTGAGCTGCAAATATGTAAATAAACTAAAGTAACATTTTGCACAGGCATTTTGTACCAAGAGGGTGAGAATGTGTGTCGTATTCTATTTGCAGGTATGATATTGAAAAGGCACTGCTTTAAAGAATGATTTCTGAGGATAAAGAGTGTCTCGGAGAGCAAAAGGTCAGCTAACGCAGCTTGGCTTAGCATTGTCAAATCCCATCTGCTTGTCTTCTCTCCACAGGGCAGAATACATTGGATTATTGTACGCTCAAAGTTCAGCAAACCATTTGCACTTTCCCTTGCAAGAGAAAACCTTATAGGCTTGTTGGGACTTTGAGACTGTCATGCTACAGGGGCTAGTACCCTTGGGTGCTGTTAAAGATAGAGATGTACAGTTCTGAACTGTCATAGTGCCCAACAAATGGAAGGTAAAGATAGGAGACAATATAATTTCTTCTGACTTTATCTTAAGGAAAGTAAAACCATTTGATGCTTAGATGTGTGGGACATAGTGCCTTGATGTCTACTTGAGCTAATTTCTTCATTTTCTTAAAAGAGCACCACTCCCCTTCGGCTGCTGAAAAGAGGTCATTTTTCAAAAACTTTATCATACAAAAGTCTTATGGTTAAACCTTCCCCCAAAGCTTTAGAGTCAGTAAATAGCAATGGCGGACATAGAATAAGGGGAAATCAACTGTATATATATTATAAACTATTTTGACTTAAGTACACAGCATCAGCTGTTTTTGGACCGTATGAGAGTAATTGTAATGCAGAACAAAATAAAATTGTATTCTATTGCCTCTTTCATGCAAACTATATTATCAAGAAGATTTATAGAGTTTAATAATCCACTTAATTATGGTAAAGTTGGAGAAAATACATGATTTCTTTTTCCATGTGAAATTTGACATGAGTTGGATGGTCTTTGGGCAGGGAGGTTCAGGAAAGTTGCTCCGGATGTCAGGAATTCCACATTGTAGGGTCACAGAGAGGAGATGCAGTCTAGATCAGCAGAGGCAGAAGGTAAGGAGGTAGAGCTACAGCTCCATGGCATTAGCTGGAGCATGACTGTTGGAGGTTTATAAATAAAATTGAACTTGATCCTGCCGTGAATGGGAATCCTAAGAATTGTACCCATAATGCACACACATTCTTCTTCAATACTGAGCAGTATGATACAGTCTTTGTTTGAAATGGCCTATGGTATTTTCATTATATGAAGAAGCTTGTAGGAATATAAGCGTTTTTTAAATTGCTATTGAATGGCTTTGTACTTTTTAGTGGGAATGTCTATTTGAGCCAATATGACAAATGGATTCATTTGATCTGCAACTTTAGATACAGAGTTTTTGTCAGTCTTCACTTCCTTGTCACTGTGGATGCAATCCCGTATTGTTGGGCTTTGTGCAGGCATGGTTGTGTGTGAAAGGTGATGGCATTAATTTCCAAGCCTCCAGGCATGGCTGTAGGGCTCCAGTATAGCCCCCCCTTTAAGGTTTGCACTGGCATTATTAGCCTTTGAACAGAGGACTTAGCTGTTTTGAGCAGCATAATCAGGAGCCCACTTGAATGTCAGCCTGTCTGTTCTGCCCGTAGTGCCCCCATAGCCTCACCACTGGACTTAAAAGGAGCAGGGCCTTGCACCATCCTGCCTGGGCTAGGTGAGTATTGCCTTGTCTGCCTATTGTTTGGCTCAGCGTTGCCATCAATGGGAGATATTTCTGTATGTTCCTCTCATCAGCAACATGCCGTGTACTTTTGTGTAGGCTAACCTTTGTGGACACTTGTATATTTTTTGTAATAGTGTGGTGCTCAGATTTAACTTGAAGTGCCTGTCTTCTACCCTTGTTGGCATTTGCTTCGGTGCATGCCTAAGCGTTTCTCGTATCCCTGAGTGACTCAGAATTTAGTAGACCAGTTCCACTGGCTCTTCCCTTTTGGGTTGTGTTTTTCATGGCATAATCCTATCATACCCTTCAGTCATCTGGGAATGCTGGAAGTGGCCTTCTCCAAAAGTGCAACATTACTGCAGACTGTTGCAAAACAAGCTTCCACTAGTGTGAAGGAATGATGGAAGTAGCATCCTTCCCTTCCTACACATACCTCTGCCCCGGAGGCTGTCTCTCTCATTTCGGTGATGTTTCCTGCCGTGGCCAGCTGAATGAACAATAGAGGCAAGGCTACTCTTGAACTTGGGTTTTATATGTGGCAGTGTGCTATGCTATTCACTGAACCCTCAAGACTACCTACTGTTTCTTAATATGTAGCATAAGACACTCTGTGGTCACCTGGAAAAGATTAATATTTTATTGTTGACATCAACGAATAACTTTAAGTGCAAAACATTACGAAAGTTTTACTTTTGAGTAATAATGATAATAAATTAATGCTGGGATGATGCAATTAAAATTAATGCCAGTTTAATTGGTAAATGTACCCTGGCAATTTTTTTCTTTTAAGTTGCCTGTTTGAACAGATGAGGGAAGAAAAACCTTTTTGAATTAGCACCATCTAATAAGACTCTTCAAGGAATGAGTAACACTCAGTCATGTCAGGGTTCAATTAAAAAAAACAGTCAATGCTGTTTCATCCCCAACTCACCATGAATAAAAATGGTGATATCCTATAAAATATCAATTCAGAAATGCTTAATACTCAGGCAGAGGAAGTTTATTTATTCAATGTCTATTTCTGAGTAAAATGTTACCTTCAGATAAGTCATATTTTATTTTTCACTCTTAACTTGTGTAAGGATTTATTGTTTTTTATATATAAAATATATATAAGAATTTTTATTAAAATTCTTTTTTCATTCATGACGTCTTTAGAGATTTCTGTATTGTGTTAGAAGATTGTCATTCATTATTTCATTAATCTTAAGCAAATAAAAGGTTATCAGTTTGATGGAGTTAAAACTAAACTAAAATATAACTTTTTAAAACAAAAACCTGCCAGCTTGCCACCAAAGAATTTTGGATGAGATACAGCTGTTGAGCCATTGCTTAAATAAGTTACATATTTAAAACCCATTGAGAAGATATATTAGAATTCAAAACTGTGTCAAAAATCCTGGCCTGCTTAGAAAGAATGCTTAATGAAAAGACTACTGTACATTTGACTGTATCCCTTACTAAGAGGGTGAAATTCAGGTCAACAGGATAGAAAGCTTCTCGGGCTCAGGAAACCTGAAAAATCGATCACTGAGTAAACATTATTGCAGATTCTTATGGAGAGTAACTGATCTTGAACACAATAATAAGCTTTATTAAAAAATGTAAATATGTTAGAATGTTCCCATACCTATCATTGGGTGATATATTGATAGTAATTACTGATGAAATTGCTAGTTGGTCTTTTAATTATGTTAGTATCTTTTAAATTGAGTTCACATTTAAAATTTTAATCTAGGTTTAAAACTAAGAAAGTGGATTTTTTTTTTTGTTGGTTACTTGAATGTTATTGTAGTAGCATGTTTCACCAAGAACAAAATACTGAGGTTTTAAAATAAAAATACAGAATGTTCTCATTTATGACAACATTTAAATTGAAAACAATCATAGCCTAATAGCTTGTGGTTGCCATATATTTATTTATATAGGCATTTGTAAAAGCCCATTGCCTTTGCATCTGGAAGCCTCATATTCTATAACAACAAATGCTCCCACTCATAGAGGATGGCCAAATCATCATAGTTATTGTCTGGGATACATTTTTAGCCCTATATAAAGACCCATATGTTTAAAGTAATGTCATCAACTTAAAACTCCCATTTCTGGCTGAAAATGTTTTATTTCTTATTATTACAAGCAGTGCTTAAGGTCACTGAAAATGAAAGAAATCAGAGAGAAATATTTTTCTCCCTCTCCCAGTTTGTGTTCTCTTAGTGCATTTGGCAGCACTCTGTGTACAGTCCGTTTCGCGGCTTCCCCATCTATAGTCAGTCAGTTTCCCTGTTCTGTGTGGATCTTGCACAGCAACTCAGGAAAGAAAATACTATTTTAAAATGCAGTTGTAAAATCACAGAAATTGGCAAGTAGATACAGAGGCAGGTATGATCGCTATGAAACTTCTTTTAGTTCATTTTCTTTTTAAATTGATTAGATTCCTGTTGGTGTGCCTTTAAACAGGGTGCATTTATGCTGCTCCTTGTATGCCATCATATTCTAATGCTGGCTGGCAATGAGGGGAGGCAGGTAGCATAATTAAGGGCCCTCAACTAAGAATGTCCCACCACTGTCTATTCTTGGACCTGACAGCTGAAACATCCCAGTCGCTGTTAACTGCCGTAATGGAAAAATACAGCTTTCTTCTATTCTCAGGGCCAAATCCCACAATTTTAACTCATTAGGGATTTTTCCTGAGTTACTTGAAGATTTGGCTGAGTATTAGGAACTGAAAGTTATCTCAGTTCTGATCTGTGGGAACAATACATATTGCTTGCGATGGCAAATATTAGCAAAAAAGAAGTTTTAGGGACTGTGAGGTCTGGATAAAAGAAGTTAAAACATTGCCTTTAATTTGGTCTAAAGATGGGAATTGTCAGAAGGTGAACTCTCCTCGTGTGTCTCTGGATATTAAAGGATTATTTTAATGTCATGTGGACATAGAGGTGAGGTGATATTATTAGCTTGCATTGTGCAAGCAGCTACTGTGCAAGCTTTTGCCCCACAGCACTGTCAGTGCACCTCAGTGAAGACTGGCAAAAATACTAAACTATGTGGTGGCTGAGTCACGTCAGATATCCAGTATGTAGTGGATTGAGACCATCAGACTTTTGTTACATCACCATCTTGCAAAGTGCTATAAGATATCTTAATAATAAGATAGCATTTCAACAGCTATACCTTCTCTGTGTCTTATCTCAGACATTCAGAGGTGAAAAGCAGGTACGTTAAACCCAGTGTGCAACCTAGCTCCTCTTCTCCCCTTAAGCTCTTAAATGTTGTATTGCTTTCCTGCATGGCAGCAGAATATATTACTGTAATTTCAAATGTTGCAATGAATATTTTATTAATAATTGGCAACTTTGAAGAGGTTTTGCATCAGCCTATGTGCAGTTTGCGTAATTATATTTTCTGGTGACTGAAAAGCAGCGCAATGTTGAAGTTACAATGCTGTTTAAAATCAAAGAGTAAAAAGGTTTCATGTTTTATTTCAAAAAGTTTTCTTCACATAGTTTTACTTCAGTTAGACTAATGTATTTTGACAATGGTATTTCAAATCTCCTGCATGTTTGACCTGGCTGACATTTTAAAAGAAAATTGATTTATTTTATTTTATTTTATTTTATTTTATTTTATTTTATTTTGCTGCGTGGCCATCCGAGTGTGTCATTTATATTTTCTGAGCAAAAATGAAATATCCTTTAACAACTTCAGAAATGGAGAATGAGTTGCCGTTCTAAAAATGTTCTAAAAATGCATGGTTTTTATTCACTCCTAGAATGCACGTTTAAAACAGCTTCATCAGTTTTGGTAATTAAATTATATTGCTTCATTTTTTTTTAAATAAAATTTGTGATTTGCTTTTGTGGGGAATGAACCCCCCCTTATCCCCCCCTCCCCCCAGGTGCTTCTGTTTTACCTTCTGTGGCCCTGGTGGTCCATATGGGCAAACCTTGCACCCATGGAGAGAGCCCTGTTGACTTTGCTCGGGTGCCAGAGTCCACATATGTGGATCAGATTGCAGGATTGGGGCCTTAAATTGATGCCCCCCTTAAAGGATCAGTATCATGGAAATCCATTACTCTGACATCCGTATATAGACACTTTAGACACAATTCTTGTGTCAGGGTAGGAGAGGTGGTGCATGCTTCGTGAGGGTGGGGTTTTCATAGTATACCTTCTATTTTATTTCTGTTAGAAAAATTCTGGGGTAGAGCTGAGGCTTTCGTGGAGATTTTCACAGTGCTGTGCCATTGTGGCATTAGGAGTTGTGTACTCTCCATTTTCTTCTTCAAGTTGTATAATCTGTTGGTTGGTCTTTGTCCTCCACTTTTCCCATGACTCCCACAAAGGCCCCAATCCAGGAAAACACTTAAGCATCTATGTAACTTTTAAGCACGTGAATAGTTTCTTTGATTCCCATGTATGGATGAGCTTAAGTGCTTTACTGGATCAGGGCCTACCTCCAGGGCAGAAACCCTGCAGAGATATGCTAGTATTGTTATCAGCCAAACTTTTACAAAAAGGAAGGTTCCAAGGTTTATAAAATGAGGCTAAAATTGGGTCCAGTGAGAAATTTCAAAACACTCTTGTCCTTCCTCTAGCTGCGACTATCCTGTGCCCATTTGTTTATTTTATATAGGTATAATTAGATTCATATAGCCTGTGGCAAATTTTTGTTCTCAGATTCTTTGCTCTCTAAGAACACACTTATGCACATTTATTCCATTTTGATTAGTTTTTCTGTAGTTAAGAAACACTTACGTCAAACAGTTGTATAGAAATTGAGCAGTCTTCCTTAAACTTGACTTGTTGACACTATATCTATGTGTGCGTTCAGTAGTATAAAATAGTTTAAAAGAATCTTTTCTGTTTTGCAACAAAGTCATTTTGATTTTATTTATTTTTAGTTTTTATGCTCGAGTGAAACTATGCTAACTTTAAAGCCTGTTAGTGATCTGTAAGTAGCACAGGCGGTTCAATTGGTAATTATCTGAGTGATTATGATAGGAAAGCATTTCTGTTGTAATCTAGAGCACTTGCACTGATTAACCTTTTGTGATTTTGACAAGAGCCTTTGAATTCATATGTGAGAGCCTTTGAATTCACAACTTCTGTGATAGAGAAGCAGGCAGATCAGATGTCACCGGTATAGTGCTTTCTAAGCCTAGCCTGGAAGCTGCCATTGTCAGCTTATGTTAAAACTATAATAATAAAGGATGTGAAAAGTATTACATGACCGAGCAGTGAACTTAATGTTAACTGTACATCTTATTTTTTTATCAGAGGGGGATCATATAAATCTTTGAATGTGAAGTACCTGATGCCACAGTCAGTTGGTATATTTTGTGGCTGTGGTTTTGAGGAGTCTTCCATAAGAGGGAAACAAGTAGGCATTAAGTTTGCTATATTGGCTTTAAGTATCATTGTGTAATAAAGTTCTTTTCAGAAACTTTATAAATTATTTGTCAGCCTATAATAATGGTAGTTGCCATTTAAAGATGCATGTAAAAATTTTTGTGCTCCTGTAAACTGTTAATTTGAACATTTGCATTATTCACTGTATTTCTGTTATGCCAGTAAATGTACCATTGCGGGGGGGAAAAGATATTAACGACCCAAATATAATTTTAAGCCATAGCTCTTGGAGTGTGCCCAGATCAGCTGTGGACAGCTTCTTATAAAAGACCCCAGCCTTCTCCCGTCCTGCCTTCCTTCTCCTCTTTTTACATCTACAGCAGGTGAAGCACCCGCAGCTTCTCCGGGGGCTGCCCTTCAAACCTTCTGCCATGTGACACCAGAGCTGAAATCTACTCTTGGACCTTTTTCCCTCCACCCTCTTTGATATTTGCTTCAATAACCAGTCTTCCTACTCCTCCTTCCTGTGTCTATCAGGCTCTTTCTGTCCATACATCTTCTCTTCCCTCCCTTCCTACCCTGTTACCCCACCATCCTGACCCTCAACTACCAAAAAGAGACTATGGATTTTATCCTGACCATTTGCTTGTATCTCCCCCCCTCCGCCCCCCCCCCCTTTTGTTTCTTTGTCTGTTTAGTTTGTCACCTCTTTGGGACAAGAAGTATCGATTTCTATGTATTTGTACAGTGCCTAGCAGAATAACCAACTGGCCCCGATTGGGGCCCCGAGACCCTATCTGAGTAAAAATAACAGTCATTACATTATAACTAATTAGTTAATTTGTCATAAAAACAAAAACCCTCCTTTGAAAATATATTCTAGGTTTATACTATTACAATCTTATTGGGTTCACAATGGAAAACAAAATATATTTGCTCCCTTATGGCAAGTACACTACAGGGTTTATTTATAACCACATATCAGGACTGATTCTCTAGTGCATTAAACTGCTTTGTGCTGCGCTGGTGGTGCAGCTTAATACCAGCTTACCTGGCTCCTGAAGGATCTACTTTGCATCGAGGGACTCTGTTTGTTGTGACTACTATGCCACCCGCCTCTTGGCTGTGGCATAGGGAGTGTGTCCGGAACATCCCTGTGACCCAGTGATCCCTGACCGTCAGACCAGCCTCTTGGTGGGATGGAGGGAAAAGGCCCTCGTCACCATTGTAAATTCAGCCTTCATGGCCAGTAGGGGGCCTCAGGTGCAGACAGGCCTTTTTACTTGTCAGTGCACATGATGACTGGCTGATATCCATTTCACTAACATGCTGAGTCTTAGTAGGCAATTCTGTTCAGCCTTTCATTTCTTCAAATTCTCTGTGTATTATGATTCACCCTCTGATGAATGATTTTGATATTTTGTAAGGAGGTGCTTTGCTGTATCTTACTGGCTCATTGTCTGGTTCTGCATGGTGTAGTATTAGGAACCGTTGGATTTAGTCTTGAGAAGGAATTTTGTGCTGGTAACCCACCCATTTCCAACCTCCCATGGGTAGGTTTGCCCTACATGCATATTTCTGCCATTCTTGAAGGCCCGGATCTGCACTTCGATATTCATGGAACATCTTGCACGATGGTATTTCATGTCACGATTTCCGTAGCTGGGCAGGGACACCTTACCAACATGAGATAGTTCAGAAAAGCAGTTAAATCAAGCAACCTGCCTTCTCTGATCTGTCATGCTGGGGAGACGAGGGAGCTTACACATTTTAATGTTCATCGGGCAAGACTTTTCTGTTTGTTGTGAATGGGAGGGAGCAATGTCTGCGTAGTTAGCTCAAGAGTCAGATTTTGTAAGTAGATGCCAACTCTGAGAGATTAGTATGTTATGGCCTGGCTACAACAACAGCTCTTAGGTTCCAGCAATGGACCAGGTATCCAGGTTACAAATGGAGAGAGCTTGAGTTTGGTAAGATCTTCCTTCCTGTGTGCAATTGGTTATTTCATAAAAGTGGCAGCCAGTTTTGTCCTCTATACTGTCTCTTGATTTGCAGCCTGGCATTCTCAATCAAGAATCAGTACTTAATCAGTACTAAATCAAATTAACTGAGATGCTAGGTAAAATTTTCTGGAGCATCAAAGTTCAATCAATGGGGCTTGGACTTTTAAGTGACTTAGGCTCTTTTGAAAATGATACTTTCTGTGTACATGTTATTTAATACACTCTTGGTGGTTTTTAGGTTGACAGTTGCTGTGTAAACGTATCCTGATATTGCTACCCAGTACATTTTCAAAGTGATCATTTAGAGTTTAATTAATAGATAATTGAACTACAGATGTACAGGGTACAATGAGATTTTTATGTTGTGGAGAACTAATGTAACGAATCAGAGTTAAATTTTCACTTTATGAGAAATATCTACAAACATCAATAATGTCATTTAAATTTCTACAACTCAGATTCAGAGGAAATTTCAGAACTTAGTAACAGAAAATGTCGTACTCTCATTTTTACTATGAAATCATTGTTATATAAAAATAAACTTTTCATCTGTATATGTAATTATCTCAGACTAATTGAAACTGGATTCAAAAGCCAACTAACTAATAGGCCTGTGAAAATGAACATCGAGATGCCTTTGAATTATTAAAAAAAAAAGTCCAGTAAGTATAGATTTCCACTTATATTTCTAACAATGAGGAAAACATTGAGAAAAGAATGTGTCTTGATGATAACTTTGTGCTGCTTTCATTTGTAATAAAACATTTTCTCTCAGTTAAAGCATTCACGTGGATTTTTTCCAGGCAAAAAAAGAGAGATTAAATATCTACAACACTGAAAATTAACAAAAGTAATTATGCAGTGCTGCTCTTTACATAAAACCACAGTTGTTTTCTACTTCTATTTTTCAGTTTCCATAGCTAGACGTGTACAAGACCCATTAGCTGAGCTAGTGAAAATTGAGCCCAAGCACATTGGAGTTGGAATGTATCAGGTAAGGTAATGCAGATCATTTAATCTAGTAATTCAACATGATATAGTGCAACACAAAAACAATGCTTTGTAATTAAGTGTCAACTAGTTATGTGTCTACTTTAAAAGATTTGTGTGGAATTGGTGGGATGGTACTCAATATTTATGTTGTATAGGGTTTTTTTATTCTCTGGCTTTAACAATTGTGATTTAGGTTTAGAAATGGCTATAGCCAGATTTATAGTCTGTTTAAAACATCAGATCAAACTGGTAACCCGATCTGTAATGATGTGATCTCTTTCACATCATTACAGCAGTGGGGTTTTATTTCTTTTTGTAAAATAGTATGAGATATTGATCCTCCATTTAGAAGCCATTGGTTGGCGCCATTATCTACATTCTTTCTTCCCTTAGTGTTTGTAATAAAAACATTGATTTCAGATTTTCTTTCATTTACTAAAGCTGAACTGGAAAATGTTTGACAATTCTCAGATAGTTTTGTGGGTTTCTTGAGGTTATTGTGGGGAGGGGGCAATAGTTAGTTTTAAATAGTTTTTAAATCTTTAATGTTATTGAGAAGTAGTTTAGTGGCTGTCATTTTATTGCATCTGCCTGTCTGTCTTACACAGACACACACTGTAAGTGCTACATATAATACAAATAAATAAGTATTGCCCTCAATTGAGGAAACCACTTAAGCACTGGTTTAAATCCCAGTGACTTGTATAGAGAAATGCCAAAAGTGTAAGGAAAGTTAAACATGTGCTTAAGTGCTCTCTTAAACAGAGGTGCTTTCATAAATCCAGGAGATGGAGCAGAAGTAAAAGCTGAAAGGTTAGAAGAAATAAAACACACTGTGTTTAATTATATAGTTCAGAGGTCACGTAGCTATACATCCAGGTAAGTTCATGAATGTCAATGGAATGGAATTGTGGTCATGGATAATGATCTCTTGTGTGGCTTAAAGTGCTGTGTCAAAGCCAAATCTTCAGTAAAAAGATAATGTTGAATGTTTTCTTTTTAAAATAAGAGATATGTATCCAATAACATGTATTATTGCAAAAGATTGTTGGTCAACATTTCGTCTAGTGAAGATTGCTCTTGTGCTATTGTTGTTAAAAACTACTTTTATAGATAAAGTATACTATAATTCTAAGAATAACTGGGATTCTGATTGACTGTTTTTTAATGTAATAAATATAGTAAAGATCCTTCTTGTAAATTGGTTGGTTGATATCAGTGCTGTTCATTATAATCTTACATGAAGTGCAGATTAAAAGCATCCATTTCTTATGCAATGTAAAGTTTCTTTCTGATAGTTGCTTTATTTTTGCTGTTGATTAATAGGAAAAGAAGTTTAGTAATCTTATTAAAATAAGTATGCATATTAACCTGCACTTTGATGCTGTGCCTTGCTGGTTTAAAGAGATGAATTGATCATTCTATGATGATGTATCATATAAGGTATATATACATGTAATTTGAATCCATTATAAAATTCTAAAAACTATGCCTCAAGACTATGTGACCTAAAAGTGTGTGTACACTGTCAACTTGGAAAATCACACTTCATCTTAAAATGTTGTATCAATTATTGTAGTAAGTAACCTTAGAGGAGAAGGTACTTTTCCTCTTTTTAATTTTGCTGTGTGCATTTGACAGCACTTAGTGGATAGTAAGTTTCACTGAGTTCTTGGCCTCAGTTGCATCTCTGTGGTGCACTGCTCTCTGAGGATCCCATCTGCACACTCACCCAAGGCTCTTCAAGAGGGTGCTTATCATTATAGTAGCAGCAAAGCAGGTATTTGCACAGAGAGAAAGAAGAAGGGCTGATCTGCAGCATGTTTTGTTTTATTGCGCTTGGGACCATCTAAAGACCCTTAATAAACACAGTAAAAGAGTAACTATTCTCTTTATTTTTTTTAAATAAAAAGTCAGAATATACTACTGGAGACTTGAAGGCGACTATATCAGAAAACTGATATTTTGCAATTGGCTAATTCTAAAAAAATGTAAAATTGACAGCATCCCTTTAAACATGTGGTGAATTTACAGATCTCACATCACAGCACCTAAAAGGCTCTGCATATGCACACATTATCTGCTACCACCAACATATATGTTGTGCAGTAAGCCCACTGCAGTACTTTTGAAGATTTAAAATCTTAGCTTGTGTTCTAAATGCTTATTTAAAACTTTAGAAGAAGGGGATTTCAATATAGCAACTGCAGTTCAGGCAGGACACTGCGAGTTTTCCCACTGGTCCTTTGCACTTAAGTCACACTGTGGTGCAAATAATACTTTTAGATACATAAACCTCCTGTCAGAAGGTTTTAAATGAAAATATCAGCCCATAAGCTATAAGATGCTTGTTCATTGGTATAAAGGAATTTTGAGTTACCTGAGCATACTGTGACACTTTTGAAAACAAATTGTACTACCATGTTTCAAAGTTTTGCTGTCCTTTGGGCATCAGAACTCTTTGTGAGGGGAAAAATATTAAGCTAGTATGACTTGTCTTCCTTTGAGGAAAACAGTTATTTGTTTACATCTTAGCACTTAGAGATGAAAAAAGATATATTAGATCATTGAGTGATTGTAGGATATAGTTCCTCAATAAAGAATGTATCAGATGCAGAATTGAATCTTATCCAGAACAATTTTAAGGGTTATTTTACATTTGCCTGTCCTTGGTGCTAGGTTCTTTTACTAATTTCTAAGATGAAATATAACAGCATATATAAAGGTAATGGACTCCTGACAATGAACATTATTTTATTCATCCACTATAACAATAAACCTATAATAGCCCCTTTATATGACCACACTCCAAAATGACCTCTCTACTGTGTCCAGAAAGTTAACAAATCCAGGATTTGGTTCCCTTGGTGTGGAGGAAGAACAGCTACTAGACGAGGGAGATCATAAATGAAAGTTAAGCATTTTCATGCACATTTTTCAAAATTGAGAATATCAGCAGGTTGGTCCCTCAGTGTGATTTCCAGGGGCGGGCCAACTGTGCCATTACCCTAGGCCCCAGCTTATGTGGGTGTGCCACACCACTGTGTCACTCTGCCTTTTTTCACCCCTTCCTCCACTAATTGGCTGGCTGTTTTTGATTGTTTTTTGTTTTGCTCAGCCACTTGTGGTGGTGTGGCAAAAATGTTTTCTACCCTGGCAGGCAAAATACCTATGGCCAATCCTGATGATTTCTCCCAGTTAAATCCTGACCAAGACTTCCTAAACTGGGTGCCTACATTTAGAGTTCTAAGTCCATGGTTACATTCCTAAATCTGAGCACGATTTTCAAAAATGCTGAGGACTCAGTAACTCCCACTGAAGAGAAAAGGAGCTGCTGGATATTAATACCTTTAAAACAATCAGGCCACTCATACAGGCATAATCAATTTATGGCACACCGTGAAGAACAAATCCATACTGTAGGGTGTAGGTAATTCAGACTCTGAAGATGATGAATTTCCTCACTTAAGCAGATTCTGTGTCTGATGAGTGGTCACTTTCCAACCACTTTCCTCTCCGAGATAGTGCTTGAAAATTTTTCTACAATATCTCCAAAATTAGGCCCACATATTTTGTGAATACTACTCATGTAACTGTATTATTGATGGAGCTGGTAGCACCGCCTATTGTTAAGGTTGTCCAACACTTTCCATTATTATAAGACCCTAATTTCAGTTGCGTATAACTTTGTAAAACTTTAGGCATTTGGGCTGCAATTTTACATGCCCGACTTTCTGCCTGTTTGGGGAAACTGTAGCCAAAATGACATAGCTGTTTCTGAGAATGAGGCTAAAGAAAGGTATGTTTTGCCATGTTAAAACCATTATTGCAGCCTTCTCTCTGAAATGCTCTAATGTCCATATACTTTGTAGTAGGGACTTGAAGTTAGGTAGTGAGGGACCTTTGTGTCAAGGCTGTCTTTGTGAAAATCTTCCAAACTTTAGCCAAGTTATAAGCCATTGAAAAATTGCAGTTTTCACGTGCTCAGTAGAGACTTGCTAGAGCTTTACAGGTAAAAATCTCTGAAAATTGTACCCTCACTGAACATGCTTAAACCTCTCCCAGATTCTACTGCTGACCAAACTGCACATATGTCCCCCCCACAGGGTGACTGAGCATGCTCCAGCCCAGGGCTGTGGGACTCAGGACTTTCCTAGTTCTCAGCTGCTCTGGTATGGGATGGGACTGTGCATCAGGACTGAAAGCAATGAGTCTGTCTCTCCTGTGCTCCTGATGATCCCCAGCTGGCACTCAGGAAAGGGAAAGCACCTGGTTTCAATGCAGAGGGGAGAAAAACAGAAGCAGGGAGGAGGGAAAAGGAGTAGATTGGGACAAGGAGTCTGGAGAGTCTGGAACTGGTTGAGGAAGGAGACTGGGACTGGGAGCATGGGGTGTGGGAAGGGGAGGCTGGGACTGTTTGGGCAAGGAGGTTAGGATTGGGATGATGGTGGAAGACTGGGCCTGGGAGACAGTGAGTGAAATGGTGTGGGGGCAACTGAGATCAGACAAGAGGCTGTAGGCCAGGTGAGCAAAGAGATTGGGGAAAGGAGCCACAGTGGGGACTAAGATTGCATGAGGAGCCCAGGGAAAGAGACTGAGATTGGGAGCCAGTCAGGACAGGTGTAGACAGATGGAATGAGGAGTCAGCAGTGGGGAAATGGGACAGGCTGGACAAGGAGACTGGGACTGGGATGAGAAGAGTTAGAATCCAGAGGGTGAGAGGTATGGTCTTGAAAAGGCATTAAGTGATCCATGTATTACTTAAAATATCATCTGTGTCTATAGAAAATAGATTGTTGACACCAGTTGTTGGCAAAGGCAACCTATTAAATCGCCACCTAACAAGGACCAGCAAAAAGAGAACGAGAAGAAAGAGGCTTGACAACTACAAACTGTATTGTTTGACCACAAAGTCTTTAAGCATATGCTTACCGTATTTACCTTGAGACAAAAGTTTCATTTTACTGAGCTATGAATCCTTCTCTTTTTACACAATCCAACGGTGATGTGGCTCAGAAGGTGTTCATCTAAAAATAAAGGGAAATGGCCCAATAATGTAGATTGGTGGAGGCTAATCACAATAGCATTAAGTGGTGAATAGGGAAAGGTAGGCACCATCTGTCCATATAGTTTCAGCTAGTGCTCTAACTGCCTGATGACCAGGTGTGAATGAAAGGTGAAGTTTAAGAACAAGATCTCCAACTCTCCAGCCCTGATTTCATCTGTTGATACGGTGGTGATCTCTTATGTTAATTGCCAGGAGGGTACCAGAGCAGAATGTTAGAAAGGCAAGTGTTTTCTTAGAATAGACAGAGAAAAGGGAGAATCTCAGCCATAACAGCAACTTACCTGGCATGACCTCTGTTTGCAGGCAGACTGCTTAGTTGTCAAACCATAAGTTCTGGGGGGTGGTCTCTAACAAGATATATTCAATTTCAGTTTGCATGATCTGCAAGAGACCTGAAATGGATAGTTTTGTACCTCCACCGAAAGGCAAACTGCCAAAATTCTGCACCAGATTCAGCGCCTCCTGTATGCTGGTAATGGATGCATTTTACACCAGCTGACAAGCAGGCCTTATGTATGCCTTTCCCCTCCTTTCTGCTTATCCTAAAGGTCCTATGAACAGTGAAGACAGTTGGAGGAATGTTCCTTGTAGTAACTTCTGAGTGGACTGGCAGGCCATTGTACATGGTACTCAGCTGACAATCCCATCACCTATGCTCCCCATTCTCATGCCCCAATTTATAGACCTGTTGTTACAAAGCCGGTTCATTGCACTTCCCCTGAAAACATCTTAAAGGCGTGACATGATTCTGGACATTTGTCTTCCTTCTACTTGTCCTCTGATAGGGAAAGGGTTTGGCATTCCTGAGATGTCATTAGACCTACACTCCTACCTACAGAGTTGAATTAATGGTCTGACTGCATTTATCTTATATTTGGACTGCTTCCGGTTCACTTGTTGCTAAATGGACTGGATCATGCACCTGTGACATTCCCCAGGGTATAACCTGGACTGCTGAACTGCTGTGTCCCCTCAGCTCTATAGCCAGAGGTGCCTTTTACACTGCTTTGCTGTGAACAGCCACTGTTCCCAATCCTGCTCATATACAGCCACTAGCATGTAAAAGCACTCCCAGCTAAATACATGAATGCTCTCCAAGCCATTCATGAATTACATTCAGGGCAACACCCGCATATTCCTAGCCCCAGCCTTCTACCCCAGAAACATGTGTCTTATACTGCTCAGTATCCCCCGGGACAGTACAAGCTCATAGAAAGTTTGTCATTTCAATAAAGGAAAATGATTGTGCACCAGCTTTGTTGCCTCAAGTGAAGTTTCCCAAACACTTCAAACCAAACACGTAGTAGATTAGATAAAACATTAAAACAACTTTATTAACTACAATAAGACGTATTTTAAATGGTTACAGGTGATAAGGCATAAAGTCAGAATTGGTTACAAAAGAAATAAAATGATAAAAGTGCAAGCTAATCCCTACATTTTAACAAGCAAGTGAACCTAAAAGCAAAAGGTTTGTCTCACTATAAGCTGCAGCACATTTCACAGTCTATGTCCCCTTCCAGCCTTAGCTGAGTGCCCTTCAGGAATTTGTTGATGTCATGAACAGAGAGATGGGAAGTGGACTGGTGCTGTGGAGGTCACCATCTCTTATTCTTATACCTTTCTTCCCTCACTGAGGATTACCCACCCCACGCCCAACTCTGCCAGGGTGCAGACATTCTCCTGTGTACTGGAGGCTTGAATCATCTGAGATGAAATGTAAATTTCTTGTTTACACCACCTCTCCTGTTGGAGAATGGTTGCTTAATTAGGTGACAGCTTTTTAACACCTTGCTGCCATGCCAGTGTGTCTTTGTCTCTGAGAAACTGGTCTGTGCGTGTTACCTGGAATTACAACATATTTCAGTAACAATAATACAGTAGAAATGTATAACTTTACGCATAGTGTTGCTACACATATCTCAACAGGATAATATTCTGCAGATTATGACTTTTCAAATGATACCTCACAAGGCATACTTTGTACAAAATATATCATAACCTGTAAAAGTGGTGAACATGGGGTACAGGGTGTCACAGCACTAAAGAATTATATATTGCAGAAGGAGACATTAGATCTCACTCCTCTTGTAAAGTGGTCTCCTCCTGGGCAGAGAGAGAATCTACCTCAGTAGAAGAAATTTATTGAACAATTTCAATAACTGTGAGCGCGGGAGCTTTCTCTGAGACAGCTTTCAAGTGTCCTTGCTGCAGATCCTTGGCTACCTTTCCTAGATGTATCCTATTCTGTCTGGATACTGCTAGACATATCAGTTTCCAGATAGTTGGAGCTCCTCAAGCAGAAAATAGATTTGTAAATTGTGTTTCTAAAAGACAATCAAACAGTCTGAAATCCTACCTTGGGTACTGCTTTATTCTCATTTTACATTGTAGTTCAAAATTTTAGTGCTGTTAGGAAAGTTACTGGATGGTAAATGAGGTTATGTTAGCTAAGGAGAAAAAGATGCTCAAGTTTCCTACCATCTACCTCATAAACCATAAGAGGAGAAGCAAACCAGATTTTAGATTTCTATAGCTCCTTCCAGAGGGGCAATTTACAGGTAGGACCAAAATTCCACTTGACTAGAACTCTCTGAAAATGGTTGTAGGCATAACTGAGTTTATTATTATGAAAAGTACTTTTCCAACTTTTTAAGAGTATTTTAAGAATAGGCTGTGTGTGTGAAGCTTCATGGTCGGAAACATGTCAGGATAGTTGCATTGATGGCTGAGCTAGAATAGATATGCCTTATGCTATAAACGCCAGTGCTTAAAGGAATTCTGGTAATATTACTATGCATTGCATTTGGACTGTGGACATTCCTATTGAACAGAGAAGAGGGCTACCATAAGAATATTTTTATCAATGAATATAAGAAATTGCTCTGATTCTCTGGTTGTGAGTTTAAATATCATTTGTTATCGAGGTAAAATTCCACCTCACCCCACCCTCTTTCTGTGATTCTGATCCTATCTCCTGTGGAATGACTTCAGCTCCACTGTGCTGAGAAGGTGCAGTTTGCAAAGACTGCATACAGGAGGACTCTGAGCCATCAGTATTCCATAGAGCAAATCTGTCTTTCTGCTCAGTGTGTTTTTCCCTGGTAGAGCAGAGAGGGAAGTTGGGAGGAGTCAGGGAAGAAGGTGAGGACATAGCCAATGGATCTACTAGCCAACAACCTTCCCTCACAGAAGAGTAGTGTAGGAGATAAGGTAGTGGTATGGTTTGACGGATTCTTTTGTCTCCTCTGGTGAATTCCTGTCCATCTGTAGCTGAATGTGACAACAATGCCTTTGCTCCAGCTGGTATGGAATGTGTCTGCATTCTCCATGGCTTAGGCCACTGTGAGCACAAGTCCATGGCTTAGGCCTGTGTTCAAGTCTCTCCACTGGCTCCTAGTCAGCTGCTGATGCTGGTTCAAGGTCCTAGTCTTCAAAGCAATTAGCGGATGAAGCCTTGGTTACATTTAAAACTGAATTTTGATCTACCGCCATTGAAACAGTTGTAAGGGTGTAAAAATCCTTTCATAATATTATCTTCTTGTTCTACACTACAGCATCTTTCCTGTTTAGCATATTTGGAAAATTATCTCTTACACATTAATATTCCATAAGAATGTATAGTTCTCAAACCCGCAAAATGAGAGCATGCTTGATTCCAGATGTAACCATAACATTTTGTGTCAAATAAAATTTGCGAATGATATTCTTAGCAGGTTCCTTAAGGGAAAATAGTTGAGCTAATTCCTGTTGTAGTTCCCATGTATTGCTGGAGGGTCCTGATCAAAGGAAGGTTTTATGAAGCATAATTGGAATGCCTAATAGTAAGAGCTTAAAATATGGTAATGCTGTTTCTTCCTCTCTTGTCCTCTTCTCCTCCCACTTTTTCTCTGATTTTTATTGATTTTGCGTTTTAATAATTATCTATGACCTTTACCATTCCAAATTAAATTGGATATCATACAGTCTAGCTTGTTTTAAAATAAAGTTTGACATATAGAGAGATTTGGGACCATTTTCCTCAAACTTAAGGGAACACTGTTTCACTAAGATTTGCTTCCTCTTTAATTGGCAGTGGGAGATATATTCTCCAATGTCCTGTCCAAATTATTGTAGTATGGCTGTTGACCTATTTTTAAAATCTGTGGGTCCAGTCTTATAGAACTTAGTGACTACAGTAAGTAGTTCCATTGAAGCTACAGCAGGTTCTCAGCTGGTTGCCTTCTGGAAAGTGGGAGGTTTTCTCTTTCCCCTTGAAGACGGGTGGATGATTTTCTTTCCCATTTGTTCTCCTTGCCCACGGACTTTGTGCTCAGTCACTAGGGACTCAAATAGCCGTGCAGGCACCTCTCAACACTGATCCTTGTTCATATGTCTTTTCTCCCTTTGGCCCTAGGCCTGAAAGATAGGGAGGGTCAGAAGAGACAGAAATGTGCAGGTTGTACTGGGAGAGTGACTCAGTGCCCTTTCCTATAATTTTAAATAAAACCCCAAACCAGACACAGCAGCAGTATTGCCACCTGTCTCTGTGGCCCTCCAGTGGTGGCTCTAGTAATAGTACGTACATTTGAAGGGTTCATTGTACTGGCTAGTAAGTGAACTTAAGGTTTTTTACTAAATAGCATCACCTAGGATTTCACCACTGTTTTAAATTCCTTCATGAAAGCTCTTTGTGTGAGACAAATTGATTAGAGCTTCAATGCTTAAAATATGTAGACATTAAATACAGGTTGGAGGTATTTAGAAGGTTGATTTTAAAAAGATATGACTAGAAAGTCTACTATAAATGCTAAAATGCAGACTTTATATTAGGTCCCTATGTTTAAATCATTAATAAAAAAACAAACATACATATGTCCATTTGGTTGTAATAGAAGTCTAACACTTCAATAGCTTTACCCAAAACAATCTGGAAGTATTTAAACAGACCCAAATAAAACATAAGCACAAAATTAGGAGCATTGTTGTATTGCATTTTCTCTCTCCACATGAAAACTGCTGGAAACTCACACTTATATTAGAGTAGCAAATTGCTAACAAGAAGAGACCTGTATAAAAGAAATATTATTCTTGCTCATTTTCTCTCTCAATAATGCTAATAATTATAAAGGATTGGTGTGCAGTTTTGTGTTTGCAAGCAAGGTTAGCTTATAATTCTACATAAAAATACATGTACAATCTTTTTAAGGGTTTAAAATGAGAGTCATCTGTTGCCTATCTCTTATCTTATATTAAAATGTATATTGGTCTTACGATCTGTACACATTTCCTATCCTTGTGTTTTCATTATTAGTATAGAGTGAAGTGCATTGCTTGATACTCTGCATCTGAAAAGCCACATTTTTCTCTGTGTTGAGGACTTTTATTACATTTATTTATTGTGGATTAATTGGATCATAGGATATTTGGATAGTAAGGTGCAATAGAGGAGCTTGGATGTCATAAGAAAATCACTCTCAAAGAGTTTTTGAGATATAATGTGCAAATGAGTGATTTTTAAATCTCCGAAGCATGACTATGTCATAACGACCTTAACCTCCAGATTTGCTTTATTACTTTTATTAAAAACAAATCTGTATGGGAGTGCTATCATTTTTGTGATGAAGGAAATGAGATGGCTTATTTATTATGTGAACAGTGCTTTCAACTAAGAACTGAGTGATTCACTGAGATGTTGTGGAAATGCACAGTTCAGCAGGAATGAGTGTTCCATGGTCTGATTTCAGCTTTTTTTTAACACTCAAGTGTGCAGCTTGCCTATAAAATGGCTATTCATTTCCCCTCTCTAAATTAATAGACAAGTATATGTACCATCAAGATTATTGAGCATGGAATGGATCATTCATGTTCTGAGTGTTGTTTTTATGATTTAATTGTTTTGTCCTAAGTCTTGATTGAAAGGGCTACCTGAAGAGAATACATGCCAAAAACCTAGAGGTCTAAGGATACCAATGCTCCATGTTGTAAGTACTTCTCAACAGTCATACATTTATTAAAAGGACGTATGCAACAAGACTTCCCTTTTGCAAGTCATATCTAAAGGCAGGACATTGAAATAAATATAATAATGTGTGCCTTAGGTTAAACAATTAAAGATGTGACAGTCTAGTGAAATGCTAGAAACATATGATACTATGAGAGAAACTTTATAGCACAGTATTTAAGAAAACTTCCCCGCCTACAGTCCACATGGTCCACTTTGCAGGGTTCAGTGCCCTTGTTGTATACCAGCAATCTGCAACCCAAAGGCCAGAAAGGTGGTGGTTCTTCGAGTGATTGTTCACGTCCATTACACATTAGGTGTACGCGCGCCGCGTGCATGGACGTCGGAAACTTTTTCCCTTAGCGGCTCCCGTCGGGCCGGCGGGGCCCCCTCCTTCCCGCCAGAGCGGCGCCCCGCTCCAGGGTATATATATCCCTGCCGACCCGACCACTCCAGTTCCTTCTTACCGTCCGTGGCGGCGTTGGAACAACTCTGTCTCTCGTCTGAGAGTGTCCCTTAGTAATAGTCATTAGTGTTATCTAGCAGTTATCAGTTAGTTTGTTGTAGTGTTTAGTCAGTAGTTAACAGCTCATTGAAGTTCTTAAAGTTCCTGCCGGGGTTGTTTGTTCAGCCCCGGCACCGGGCGGTGGGGTATGCCACACGCCCAAGGCTTCAAGGCTTGTGCCATGTGCCGCAGGCCCATGCCATTGAGCGACCCCCACGCTTCGTGTCTTCGTTGCCTGGGGGAGGCTCACCAGAAAGAACGCTGCAAGATCTGTAAGGCTTTTGAGCCCAGAACTAAAAAAGAGAGGGACTTTCGCCTTAAGCAGCTGCTCATGGAGATGGCGTTACAGCCCTCCACTTCGACGGCACCCTGCCTCGGTGCGGGAACCGGCGCCGGTGGGTCATCCGAAGACCGCGGCACCGACCCAGCGGAGAAATACGCGACGCCGATCGTCTTCGCCAGCGAAAGTGAAGAGCCAACCTAAGGCCCGAGGTCGCTCCCCGCACAAAAAGGCGGCACCGGTGAAGACCTCGAGTGCCCCTAAGGCCGATACGGCCCCAACACGGACCCCGGTAGTGGCTCCGGCGCCGAAGGGCCCATCGAGCCCCAGGACAGGTGCGTCGAGCGAGGAGGAAGGGCTGGAGGAGCTCGTGGAACAGCCCTCCACTCCGGACACGTTTGAGGCAGCTAAGGACCTCATTGCCTTGTCCGTCGAGGCCCCGGCACGCGCTGAAGGCGCCCCGCCTATGCTGCCGCGCAGAGGCAAGCCGGCGATGGTGCGCCCATCACGGTCGCCGTCTCGGCACCGTTCCAGGGACCGGTCCCGGTCGAGCTCCGCCTCGGTGGACTCCCGGTTGCCCTTGGCGCAGGAAGCACCGCAGCAGTCGGGCTTCAGCAAACAGTCGGCACCGACTCAGCAACCAAGCACGAGTCGGCACCGCGAAGCGTCGGCAGTTCGTTACCCAAGACCGACCAGCCGTAGCCGTTCCCGGTCCCGAGATCACCGGTACCGTTCCAGGTCCAGGTCGACAAGGCACCGTTCCAGATCCTGGTCGCGGAGGCGCTACTCCCCAAGACCAGACCGGCACCATCCGACGGCGCCACCGTGGCCTTCCAGATCACCGTCAGTGGTCTCAGGGACTGACTCTGACCGATACGGCGGGTATGCTCATAGGTCACAGGCCAGCAGGGACTACGGTCAGTCCCAATGGGGCCAGCTGAGCCAATGGCCATTCTGGACACCCTGGGCCTACCACCAACAAGGGCCCCCATCGAGAGCCTCGAGATCCGGGCCATCCCGGTACCGATCCCGCTCCCCGCGGCATCGTCCGCAATCGTATAGGGTGGCAACGGTCTCTAGACCACCGGAGCGGGAAGGAGTGGACTCGGCACCGAGTACGGTACCGTCCCAATCCCTCGCTGCGGGTCAGGCTGCAGAGGAACAATTGGCTGACGCAGGTTTACAGGACAATGAGGATGGGCAGAAGGCCCCGACCTCTTCCTCCTCGTCAGATGAGGCGGTAGCGGGCACACTGGTGTCCGGCCCTCCCCCGATTGACCACCGGGCACACCAAGACCTGCTTCGCCGGGTAGCCCTCAATCTGGGCTTGCAAGCGGAGGAGACTGTAGAGCAGGATGACCCCATGGTCGATATCCTGAGCCCAGAGGGCCCCTCCAGAGTAGCACTCCCGATTATACGGACAGTACAGTCCAACTATAAGACGATGTGGCAAACACCGGCCTCCAGTGCACCAACTGCAAAGGGAGTGGAGAGGAAATACTTTGCCCCATCTAGAGGGTTTGACTTCCTCTTCCTGCATCCGTCCCCCTGTTCTTTGGTGGTCTCGGCGGTCAATGAAAAGGAGCGGCATGGCCAGCAAGCTCCTGCCCCCAAGGGCAAGGAAGCCAAGAGATTGGACTTATTCGGGAGAAAAGTCTATTCTTCGGGGGGCCTTCAACTGAGGATCGCCAATCAGCAGGCGATTCTAAACAGACACAATTTTAACTCTTGGGCATCAGTCGCCAAGTTTAAGGACTCCCTCCCATCTGATGCGCATCAGGAGTTCACGGCCCTGGTGGATGAGGGAATGGCAGTGGCCAAGACCTCTTTACAGGCCACGCTAGACTCAGCAGACGCTGCGGCTAGAACAATCGCGTCGGGAGTCGTGATGAGACGTTCGGCGTGGTTGCAGGCTTCAGGTCTCCCGCCGGAGGTGCAGACTACGCTGCAGGACCTCCCGTTTGAAGGTTCGGGCTTGTTTTCCGACCAGATGGATGCCAGGCTACATAGCCTTAAGGACTCCCGAGCGACCCTTAAGTCGTTGGGTATGCACACCCCGGTAACGCAGCGTAAGCCCTTTAAACCCCACCCGCCGCAAAGACAATACCACCCTCGACCCCGACATGAGCCGTACCGCCGTCGAGGCAGGGATAACAGGCGGAGGCGTAACAATACGCCTAACCAGGGCCAGAGTCACGGCCAGGGCAAGCCACAGCCAGGAAATAAGCCAGGCTTTTGAAGTTACGCCCGAGGACAGCGTACCATATTCCATTCCGGATCCTCCTCTGTCTTTCAAAGACCGCCTGTCCCATTTCTACCGGGCATGGTCGCGCATAACATCGGACCAATGGGTCCTGCGCACAGTGAAGGCGGGCTATACCCTCCAGTTTTCCTCGCCCCCTCCCTGCCATCCCCCTTCCCCGTCCCTCTTCAGGGACCCTTCTCACGAGCAACTTCTCAAGCAGGAGGTTCAGACCCTTCTCGCTGCTGGAGCAGTAGAAGAGGTTCCAATAGACCTGAGGGGAAAAGGATTCTACTCCAGATACTTCCTGATCCCCAAGGCAAAAGGAGGCCTCCGTCCTATTTTGGACCTGCGCGATCTAAACAAGTTTCTGATCAAAGCTCGCTTCCGTATGGTCTCCCTGGGAACTATTATTCCATCCCTGGATCCGGGGGATTGGTATGCTGCCCTCGATATGAAAGACGCCTACTTTCACATCTCAATCAATCCGGCCCACAGACGTTTTCTGCGCTTCGTCGTCGACCAGCGCCACTTCCAGTTTACGGTCCTGCCCTTCGGCCTGGCGTCAGCACCACGAGTGTTCACAAAGTGCATGTCCGTGGTAGCAGCCTTCCTTCGAAAGAGAAGGATGCGTGTATTTCCGTACCTGGACGATTGGCTACTCGCGGGCAGGTCGGAGGCCGAGGTCCGGTCTCACGTGACGCTGGCCCTGCAGACGTTCGACAAGCTCGGCCTCCGGGTCAATGTGCCCAAGTCCACGTTAGTCCCCACACAGAGGCTGGACTTCATAGGTGCAACCCTGGACTCGGTAACCGCACAAGCGAGCCTACCAGAGGCACGGTTCAGGTCAATTCACAGAGCCGTAAGCACAGTCCTAATGTTCCCCACGACAACGGCAAGGTGTTGCATGCAGATTCTGGGGCATATGGCAGCTTGCACACACGTGGTCAGACATGCCCGCCTGAGGCTTCGGCCCCTACAGTTGTGGTTCGCCCATACGCACCGCCCCAACAGAGACCCATTGGATCAGGTAGTCACGATCCCAAACCAGGTGCTCGGCTCGCTACGCTGGTGGCTAGATCACCAACAGGTATGCGAAGGGATCCCCTTCGATGCCCCACAGCCCACTCTGACGTTGGTAACAGACGCATCGGACTTGGGTTGGGGGGCACACCTGGGAGAACTGCGGACCCAAGGGCTGTGGTCCAGAGAAGACAAGCTGCTTCACATCAATCTGAAGGAGCTAAGAGCGGTTCGCCTCGCCTGTCAGACCTTCCGCGCCACCTTAAAAGGTCACAGCGTGGCAGTCCTGACGGACAACACTACCGCCATGTTCTATATAAACAAGCAGGGCGGGTCACGGTCTTCTCCCCTCTGTCGCGAGGCACTCCAATTATGGAACTTCTGTATAGCCCATGCGATACACCTCATCGCGACGTATCTTCCGGGGATTCAAAACGGTTTAGCAGACCGCCTCAGCCGATCCTACCGAATGCACGAATGGACGTTGAGGCGAGACGTCCTGCATTCGATCTTCCGGAGGTGGGGCTTTCCCCGGGTGGATCTATTCGCCACCAGGGACAACAGCCAATGCCCTCAGTTCTGCTCGTTCCAGAACCTCAGCCGGGGGTCATTAGCAGACGCTTTCATGATTCCATGGGGAGGGAGCCTGGGATATGCCTTCCCTCCATTCCCACTCATACACAAGGTTCTCCTCAAAATCCGCAGGGACAGGGCGACGATCATACTTATCGCCCCGGCCTGGCCACGCCAGCATTGGTTCACGTCCCTGCTGGAGCTGTCAATAGCCGATCCAATCACCCTCCCCCTCCATCGCGACCTAGTCACGCAAGACAAAGGTCGCCTACTCCACCCGAACCTGTCTTCGCTACATCTCACGGCATGGCATCTCTCTGGCTGAATGATGCAGAGCACAGGTGCTCTCACCAAGTCCAGCAAATCCTCCTTAATAGTCGGAAGCCCTCGACAAGAGCGACCTACCTGGCAAAGTGGAAAAGGTTCTCCCACTGGTGTGAGCCTCAACGCATACAGCCTTTACAAGCCTCGGTTCCGTCGATCCTGGACTACCTTCTGCACCTAAAGAATCAAGGGCTTGCGCCCGCCTCTATTAGGGTTCACTTAGCTGCAATCTCGGCCTTCCATCCGGGAGAGTTGGGAGTGTCAGTGTTCTCCAACCCCACAGTGGCCCGATTTCTCAAGGGGCTGGAAAGGGTGTTTCCCTACTCGCGCCCGCCTGTCCCGACGTGGAGTCTGAACCTAGTCTTAACAAGACTCATGAGTTCCCCCTTTGAGCCCCTAGCCACTTGCTCCCTTACGCACCTCTCGTGGAAGGTGGCGTTTCTCGTGGCCATCACTTCGGCCAGAAGGGTATCGGAATTGAGAGCCCTCTCTTCGGAACCACCCTATACAGTGTTCCATAAGGATAAGGTGCAACTGAGGCCGCACCCCAAATTCCTCCCAAAGGTGGTAACACAGTTTCACATGGGACAGGACATTTGCCTACCGGTGTTTTTTCCTAAACCCCATACGGACCCTCACCACCGCAGCCTACATACCCTGGATGTCCGCAGGGCGTTGGCTTTTTACCTGGAACGGACCAGGCCGTTCCGCAGATCGCCCCAGCTGTTCGTTGCTATTGCGGAACGTATGAAAGGCTTGCCTATCTCGTCACAGCGCTTGTCGGCATGGATTGTGCATTGTATACGCACTTGTTACGAGCTCGCCAATGTTCCGGCCCCGGAGATCCGGGCCCACTCGACTAGAGCCCAAGCGTCCTCAACGGCCTTCTTGGCGCAGGTCCCTATCCAGGAGATCTGTAAGGCAGCCACCTGGTCGTCGGTGCACACGTTCACAGCCCACTACGCGATCCATCATCAGACCAGAGAGGACGCGATGGTCGGTCGGGCCGTGCTACAGTCAGTTGTATCTTGACTCCTACCCACCTCCAATGGTAAGCTTGGGAATCACCTAATGTGTAATGGACGTGAACAATCACTCGAAGAAGAAAGAACGGTTACTTACCTTCTGTAACTGTTGTTCTTCGAGATGTGTTGTTCACGTCCATTACACTTCCCACCCTCCTTCCCCTCTGTTGGAGTCTCCGGCAAGAAGGAACCGGAGTGGTCGGGTCGGCAGGGATATATATACCCTGGAGCGGGGCGCCGCTCTGGCGGGAAGGAGGGGGCCCCGCCGGCCCGACGGGAGCCGCTAAGGGAAAAAGTTTCCGACGTCCGTGCACGCGGCGCGCGTACACCTAATGTGTAATGGACGTGAACAATCACTCGAAGAACAACAGTTACAGAAGGTAAGTAACCGTTCTTTATTCCTCGGCTCCTGCCATATTCAGTGTCATCTTTGATTATATGAAACCTCTGATTCCCTACCTTGTTGGCAAACTTGAACTAGCATTATATATGCTTGCTGCCTTCTACGGCTGGTGCTGGGGGAAGTGGCCACTGGACTGTCTACCTTGAAGCTGCAAATTAATGAGGTGTTAGGTACTGCAGAAGGGCGCTAGTAGCACATTGGAATGGGTTTGGCAAAACTTGAGACTAGCTTTCGCTTTAGGGCCCAGGCTGAAACTTGGAGAAGTCCTGCCTTGGTCCCTAAGCTACCTGACCTCTGTTAAGTGGAGCTTGCTGTTGTGATGAGCCAATAGTTGACGTTTTTGCAGCTGCCTTATAGGGAAGCTCTCAAAAAGGAAGAGCAATGATGGGAATGATGCTGGTGGTGGTTGTAAGCAGGGCTGTCGAGCGCTTAAAAAAATTAATCGCCATTAATCGCGCGATTAAAAAAGTAATCATGATTAATTGCACGATTAATCGCACTGTTAAACAATGATAGAATACCATTTATTTAAATATTTTGGATGTTTTCTACATTTTCAAATATATTGATTTCAATTACAATACAGAATACAAAGTGTACAGTGCTCACTTTATATTTATTTTTTATTACAAATATTTGCACTGTAAAAACAAAATAAATAGTATTTTTCAATTCACCTAATATAGGTACTGTAGTGCAATCTCTTTATCATAAAAGTTGAACTTACAAATGCAGAATTATGTACAAAAAATAACTGCATTCAAAAATAAAACAATGTAAAACTACAAGTCCACTCAGTCCTACTTCAGTCAATCGGTCAGATAAACAAGTTTGGTTACAATTTGCAGGAGATAATGCTTCCTGCTTCTTGTTTACAATGTCACCTGAAAGTGAGAACAGGCGTTTGCATCGTAGCTAGCGTTGCAAGATATTTAGGTGCCAGATGCGCTAAAGATTCGTATGTCCCTTCATGCTTCAACCGACATTCCAGAAGACATGAGTCCATGCTGATGACGGGTTCTGCTCGATAACGATCCAAAGCAATGTGGACCAACACATGTTCATTTTCATCATCTGGGTCAGATGCCACCAGCAGAAGGTTGATTTTCTTTTTTGGTTGTTCGGGTTCTGTAGTTTCCACATTGGAGTGTTGCTCCTTTAAGACATCTGAAAGCATTCTCCACACCTCATCTCTCTTAGATTTTGGAAGGCACTTCGGATTCTTAAAGCTTGGTTCGAGTGCTGTATCTGTCCTTAGAAATCTCACATTTGTACCTTCTTCGCATTTTGTCAAATCTGCTGTGACAGTGTTCTGAAAATGAACATGTGCTGAGTCATCATCTGAGACTGCTATAACATGAAATATATGGCCGAATGTGGGTAAAACAGAACAGGAGACATACAATTCTCCCCCAAGGAGTTCAGTCACAAATTTAATTAATGCATTATTCTTTTAACAAGCATCATCAGCATGGAAGCATGTCTTCTGGAATGGTGGCTGAAGCATGAAGGGGCATATGAATGTTTAGCATATATGGCACGTAAATACCTTGCAATGCCGGCTACAAAAGTGCCATGCAAACACCTGTTCTCACTTTCAGGTGACATTGTAAATAAGAAGCAGTATCTCCCGTAAATGTAAACAAACTTGTTTGTCTTAGCAATTGTCTGAACAAGAACTAGGACTGAGTGGACTTGTAGTCTCTAAAGTTATGCATTGTTTTGTTTTTGAGTGCAGTTATGTAACAAAAAACAATTCTACATTTGGAAGTTATACTTTCACGATAAAGACATTGCACTAAATGGGAGCTATTTTATCTTTGAAGCTGTAGCAGCTGCCAAGTGGCTTTGCATCCTGGGTGGAGAATTCCTTTCCTCTCCCCTAAGCCCTCTGAAGAATGCCTGCCACAAGCCCATGTACTCTGGCTTAGTTCAGAGTACAGATTTTGGCTGTGTGAAAGTAGTCATTTTGATAATAAAAACAAGAGGAAACATGAAGAATTTAACTGATTCTTGTCTTAGTATTTCTGTGGTACAATATATATGTTTACTAACATCTTCAACTTTGAAGATAGGGCAATAGCTCAACAGAATCAGATGCCGTTTCTTTAAGAACGGAAGGAAATCAGTCCATGTGAACTTCAAGAGCAGTGCATCAGCCTAATGATACCATTGCATCTTTGCCCGTGGGTCATGAGGCTGCCAATAAACTGCATTGCTGTCGTAGACACACAAAAAAGCATAGACATGATTTGAAAACACCGTTTTTATTTTTTCACAGGTATTCCAAGCTGAATTAGATACATTTAAAAATAAATATTTAAATGTTAATAGTGTCCCCCTTAATGCTGCTGTCTATTGTTATTACAATGTGTGTGTTTTTAGGTAACTTCTGAAATTTAAACTACATCAGGACAGTCTCAAAAAAAAACTTTTTTAGCACATTAAGGTGGGATAATTTAGTTATAGCCTGTCAATAGAAAACAGCTGTTTGTTGTTGATGGGTTTCTCCTCCCCCTTAATCAAACTGTTTCTAATTGTATGATTTACCAAATCTCAGTTTTCAAAAATTTACTAGAAAGGCAGCTTTTGCTGTCAAAGCAACGTAGATCTGGTTAAAAATACTTTATAATATGATTTCTACCTATTTAGTTAATAGTTCATAAGGAGTAGGTGTTAAACTTCTTGTATTTCTAAAACTCTCGTTAGAGGCAGTTGAACTCCAGAGATAGAGCCTATCATTACAATATACCCTCCATCCCAATCTGGTTAATTTTTCACTGTTTGATCTTCCTTTCCATAAATGTACTTGGGCAGAGCTAGTTCAGACAGCAGGCTAGATTAGTTATGATCCAATAGGGTGGATTTAACTTATTGAAAGGCACCGTTCTGATGTTGAAGCCAAGTCTTAAGAGGAACAAAATTGAGTTATAGAGCTGTGAGTTTTTAGGTGACTTGGCTTTTATATTCACTAGATTGGTAACATTCTGAGTCAAGAAAAGGTGAAACAGAAAAAAAGATTTATAAAGTTTACCATTAGAGAGACGACTTATTCAGATAAAATCAAAACAGTTTCCTAAATGCATGTATGCTATTGTTCCATTGAGTTTCATGTTTATAAACAGAAGTGTTAAAAACCTTAGTGACAATGGAAAATTGCTGAACAGCTTTCATATGTGTACTTAAAATGTAGTTTAAAGTTTGCAGCCTCTCTTGAAAATACTGGAGCTGTTCTTTGCTTTCATGGCTTCATACATCAATTTGTATATTGCTTTGATTTTTTTTTTAAACTATAAAGATATGACCCCCCCCCATTTTTGTAAAGGACTCTTGGGTAGTTACAATTTAGTTTGGGGCACTCGCTGTGTCAGTTGATATCTGAAATCAGTGATGAATTCACTTTCTCTTTTTTTAAAAGATACCACAAATAGCATTTAAAGTTATATTGGTATTTTAAGCCATTTAATGGTTTATTAAATGCAAATGTTAATGTTCATGGATATTATATAAGATATATGCATTTAGTTTGTTTGAACTGAAATTTATAAAATATTATTTCTGGCACAGTTTGAGTAACTAGCAAAGTATGGACTATGGGGATGAAGGTTCCATATGCACAGCTGTGCATATATATTTCACTAGCTATTGTTAACTGAAAGGAGCTCTTTAGTTGATATTGTGCATAATTCAGTTATAAAAGAACTGTATGCACATTTGTTTATAATAATTTATATTCAAAATATTTTGATTATCTGAGAGATTTTCCTCCTTCTCGCCTCCAAAATAAGATGAATATAAATGAGTATCATGCTTTCTCCCAAGACTTCTGCAGTTAAAGGTTATTTGTGTGTTATTCAGTAGTTGTCACTGAAGCTTACAGAGTCTCATTGCATTTTCTAGTAGAGACATTATTATGTTATACAAGATTTCTTTGTTTTGTAATTTGTTGCATTTAGATTTTATCTAGCTAATAGCATTTTTCGCAAATGGTTTTTAAAAGAACACTGTTATAGAAATTAAAATTATGTTTCATTAGGCAAAGATTAATATCTGTAACCTTTATTTTGGATCAGCAACATAAATATACACTTTTTTCTATGTCACTCATTGTCTAAGATTTCATCTTTGTTCTGCTTTCCATTACATACCATGAATTATATGAAATTAATTTAATCGCTATTCCAAACAGAAATTAAATGTGCTCTAATCCAGAGTTACGTTGTTTGCTTTTACAACTGTAAGTCATAAGTAATTAATTTTCCTTGGAAAATTAATTCACTTACCATTCCCAGTAGCATCATATGTTGACACAGGGTTATAGATAGTTTAATATTTTTCGTCAGTATGTTGGCCTCAACTTTGGAAGACCTTATATCAAAAACAAATTCAAATTTACTCAACTGTATATAATGCAGGTTATTTAAAACGAATGTTGTCTTTATTGCTGTCATCCCGATGATGATGACTCTAAAATTATATTTGAACTTTACAAAACCTTAAGTCTGTGGATAGATGTGAGACATTTTTTAAAAAGTTGACTATCTGGTTCATTTTAAACTTAAATAACATGACCACTAGAACTCTGTCAGTAGTAGAAAACCTATCTCCACAGGGAGCAGGCTAACTGAATATTCACAAGGCCTTTCACCTACACCTATGGACACAACCATTTTTAAACATATCTTAAATTGTCTGAGCCTGTTAATAATCTGTGACTGATTATTCCTATTTCTCCTTCTTCTAAATGAACTTGATCCCACTTAATCTCATTCTGTTTTCTGTGTTATGATATAGATATGAATTTGAGATGGAAATTTACTGCAGTGCAGGTCTTAAGTAGTACATAGGGACTTGTTCACCCCAGTACAAAGAGCCTTCACATCACTCTTACTTTCCATTAATGGAAATCATGGAGAGGCAAAGTAGGCCAAAAATCTTCCAGAATGACAGGGTTTTTTCCCTTCCCCTTATTTCTTGGGAATTTAAAAGAGATAAGTGAACCACATTAAATTTTTCGTTGAGTTTGCCAAGAGGTTGTTAGCTAGGAGAACTATTTTCCTTTAGGTTTGTACAGTTCCATAAAATGTACAGTGTTTATTACTTAAGTTTATTTTTGTTTATTTAAGTCTCCAGTGTGAAAGTCCAGTGGTGGCAATGTTACAGTTCAAATAAGTGAGGCTTATTTTATAAATGTTCCTTTGTGGATTGGTGGCTGCATTTTGCATGAGCGCAGGGGGTCAGTACCAACGGCCTACAATTTAGGTATTTTGGAGGGAGCAGGAGGAGGAGGCAGAAATTAACATTTCATTGCAATGTAAAGTTACTACTACATCAGGTACAAAAATGTTTTCGCAGTCAAGGGGAAAAAATCAACAAGGGCCATATTGACAATATATAATAGTGTGATGTAGACTTAATTTTTCTACGTACTGCATGTCTGTATTTATATAGGAGATATTTTATTTTATATATTTGTCATTGAAACACACATTTTTGTAGAAGCTAAAGATTAGAAAAGCGTAACACATTATAGAGTTAGTGTCCAGAAAAGAACCCTATTACGTACACAGGTAATGCTTAGACTCCGCATATTTGTGTACATCATGCATATATTTATGCATGAAATAGTCACAGTAGTGATGAATGTATTGACAGAGCTCTCTATTAAATCCTGTAACTTTCATGCAAAAACTAAGAAAGGTCCATTGTATTGAGATTGGGCTCGAATGGGATATTTTAAATGAATTTATAGATCTGACACTTTACCAGTTCTTAGTAGTTGCCTGGTGGTTCACACATTTTTTTTATTGGTATTTCAAAGGGATTCATTATATAATTTTACATCTTTAAATATCATGCAGAGAAGATATTCATGAAGCGAATTGAATTTGGCTTTATAATTCCCGTTAACAATAATGAGAATACTGAAGCCAACTGCTGCCCATCACACTGAATGTTTTACCCCTAGACATATGCCATCTTGACTAAGTGCATGTATGTTCAGTTTTAACTGAAGATCTATTCTTGTTGAACAAATGAGTACCTTATGCAGGCATGCTGCATCTCCCAGATGAGAATGAAGGGGAACGAGAAGCGAGAACCAGCTGTACCCCTTTTCATATGTACTGTTTATAAAAGAGTTTGTGCTGATTATGCATAGCAACACATGCTGCCACAAGATATCAGTATTCTTGTTCCAGTTACCTGATTGGATCACTGTTATCTATATGCTTCATATCAAATTGTATTGGATGTAAAATAACTTGGGGAAAGAAAAATGCCAACCAAAAGCTATTGCTTTTTCTGATGTATTTCTTGGCAGTTTACAGAATTTGTTTCTGTTTGGAATATTCCCAGATGTATTCATTTTATGCAGCTGATGATGATCGTCTAAATGTTCAAGAAAAATGAAGTTGGAATAGTTGTTAAAAAAAAAATCTGAAAAGGCTGTTTCCTTAGTTTAAATTTGAATTTTAAATCTCAATGTAGTTTTGGATTAGATAGTGCAGAGTTGGCACTAATTCTGAAATAAACATTTGAACTATAAGCTACAGTAGGAAAAAAGCATAAGAAACATGAACAAATACGTACAGTGTCTCTTAATAGAAGTGTTTGGCTCTGTGGAGGCCACCAAGAAGTCTACAGTGATTGACATGCATTCTGGTAGAGTATTTTTTTCCTGTGGCAGTGTTGAAGTCAGTCAAAGTGCATAGACAAAGCTGAGTGAATACCAGTTTCCCCAGTACAGGGGCTATTTTTTCAGGAAGTCTAACTCAAACCAGATGTTTTGCCTAGACCTAGAGTTTGTTGCTGCCAAGCATCTCATCAGAGGTCAGAGTTCTGGGCTCAGGGCCCTGCTAGAATTCTTTCACAAATTGCTATTCGGTGAGGTTTTAATCCTAATGGAAAGAATAATGTGCTTGTAAAATCTGCAGTTATTACAAACACAGTATACATATTGTGGACTTCAAATGACTACATATTTCACTCCCATAAACAGGGAATGTAGATGAATGCAGTGTGTAATAGCTTTGGACATTCAAACTGAAACCAAGTATATAGTTTATACGACTGTTAACCATTTGCATTCTTAACACCCCTGTAAAAGGAACAGTAATCTTGACTAACAATTGGCAACTCAAAAAAAAAAAAAAACCAGAAAAAAAACCCCTCCTCCACTACCCCCACGTTTATACTTGAGGCAGTTTCCTGAAATAAGTAGAAAATCCTTATGTTTTTGAGAATTTGAAAAACTGCTCTCTAAGCCAGTAGGGTTGGCTGTTTGATTTTTGGTTTGGTTTTGCAACTCTTAAATTAATATCAGTAGCAATGTTTGATGACCTAGCTACAGTCTGCCCAGTCATATATTCATACAGCTAAATCTTAGGCCTTGGCTACACTTACCCGCTAGTTCGACAGCTGGAAATCGAACTTCTGGGTTCGACTTATCGCGTCTAGTCTGGACGCGATAAGTCGAACCCGGAAGTGCTCGCCGTCGACTGCGGTACTCCAGCTCGCCGAGAGGAGTACCGCGGAGTCGACGGGGGAGCCTGCCTGCCGCGTGTGGACCAAGGTAAGTTCGAACTAATTCGAACTAAGGTACTTCGAACTTCAGCTACGTTATTCACGTAGCTGAAGTTGCGTACCTTAGTTCGAATTAGGGGGGTAGTGTAGACCTGGCCTTAATCTCAACAGTTTCTCACTGGACAGCATGTAGTATTCTGTAATTTACTTAGAAATTGCTTCTAAATTTGAATTTTATCTTTAGTTAAAGCAAGGGCTGGTAACAATCATACCTATCTTTTTTTATGGCTTGTTTTTGGTAGTGTGGTATATACTTATAATATGCAGGATAAGCTTCTACTGTGATTCTGCTGAACCTGATTATAAGTATAGGAGAATTTTCCATGTAGCTGCAGCTGTACCTGTGTGAGACTAGAGAACACACAACTCAATAAGAGATAAGGATGGCGATTAGAACATGGCTCTTAAAATTTATATGCCCGTAGTAGAAAAATATTGCATAGAGTGTGAAATTAGAATATGCAAACAGCAAGTTAAATTGGATTCTTCAACTCTTACTCATGCAGTGTAGTACCTTATTCTGCCACTAGCCACCCTGAACTCAAAGGGGATTACTCATGTGAGTAAGTACTATTCTATGTGACTAAAGTTTACAGAATCGGACTTAACCTCACTGAAAACTGTAGGAAAGGGTAGAACTTTTATCTAAGCTTTTTGAACTGTATTTAATTATTGAATTTAATACTGTGTTTCATCTAAAACTACCCTTGTGAGTTTTAAGTTACTTTTTAAAAGTATTTTTATGGAAAAATTAAGAGTTTCTCAAAACTGTTTTAGTTGATGACTTGTCACACCTGTTACCCAGTCCTTGTAGTAATCACAGTTGGGTGATAATCACACTGGAAAGGGGATTAGTATGCATGAAGCAATATGTCTGCAGTAATGTCATAAACATTGAGACATGCTGAGGTGTTCATCTGCTACAGGATATTTTTGTACTAAAAAAACACTAAGCCATGGCATAAATGTTACTGCTCGGCAACAGGTGTTTAACTTGCCAAAAATCTTTTTCAAAACCAATATAGCTATCCAGGAAAGTTCCCTGGTGGACAAACGTGTTGTTATGGCATTGAGTATAGAATTTTCTGAACAGTGCAACATAACTATGATGGCTACAAATTAAACAGAAAAAGATTCTATTGAAGTTTATATTATGAATAGAAAATTATTTTTGAGACTCCTACAGTGGTCAGTAGAGTATTGTGAATAACTGAATCTCTTGGTTTGGTGGCATAACCAAACATCGGGGGGGGGGGGGGATTCTTTTTGGATCAACTGGTATGAAAAGTTTTCAAAATTTTCAGCAAATCACAAAAGTTAAAAATGAAAAAGAAATTATTTTGGGTTGAACAAATGTTTCGTTTGGCCTGAAACAAAATGTTTCATGTTATGTAGGGTTTTTTTTTTTTAATCTTTTAAAAATAAAATTGAAACAAAAGTCAATGAATTACTACAATGAAGTCATTAGTAATAGAAAAATCAAAACGTTTCTTTTAGAAAATGTCAATTAAGTGTTTCATATTTTTCTGAAAATTTTTATTTGTTTTTTTTTGGGCTGAAAGAATTTGGCAAATTCAACACAAATTCACAGTGTTCCCGATTACACCTTTTTTTTTTTTTAAATAGCGAAAAAGGCTTTGTTTGAAATATGTTGTGCAGCTGAGGTAGTCAGACATTCTTCAAACTGAAAAAATAAAGTTTTGTTCTTGTTAAACTACATTATTCCACAGTCTAGAAAGGAACTCCTGGTCAAAATGTCATTTCTAGCCTTATTTTCATTATAACATACATTTAGATAAATAATATTTTCTCTTCGATTTATTGTGCAAAGATCACTTAGGTTTGGAATTGCAAACATGAGTCAGAAAGGTTTTGAGCTATGTGAATGTATAGATTCTTATCAGTTCTCGCTTTATTATATGACCTGCTAGTAGTTCTGTGTTTTGATTAGCTGAGAATATTGACCTAGCTTAAAAATTAAACAAATTAAAGGTATATTGTTTTTGTTTTAAGTAAGGTAATATTACTGTAAATTGATGTACAGAGGCATAAAGGAGAAAATATTAAGCACAGGCTGGAATTAATTCAATGCACCATTGATTTATGGAGTATAAAGGCTGATCTACTTGACCCCGCAATTTGGACTAAAGGGGTGTAAATTGCAGCATGCACAAGTGCTGCGCAGTAACTGCTCCATGTGGATGTTGCTGGAGTGAACTAAAAAGTACCTAGTTCATATTAATGTAGTCCTGTTTGAAGAGCAGGTTTGTTCTCGGCCCGGATCAGCCAGGCCTTGACCGCTGCTACCTGTGCTACGGCAGCGACATTGCTATTTATGCACACATTATCTCGGCTGCTAGCGTGAGTACGTGTACATGAGTAGGGGAATCACACTTGTAGCTCATAGTGTAGACATAGCTTAAGACTACAATCTTATAAGAGAAACTTTTTCATATTAATGAGTTTCCATTTGCCAATAATTCTGTCATTTGTAACTTGAATCATTCATCACCCTTGCAAATAGTTCTTTCAAGACATTATTTGCAATTTTGTCTTGTGTTTTTGTCCTTGATGTTGTGAAAATGGCCGTCTACTGTTACAGGAATGAAAAGAGATCCCATTCAAACATCTTTTGTGTTTCCACTTTCAGTGGAAAATGTTTTTCAAACCTGCAGCTGGTTATTTCTGCAGGAGTTCCCACTTATATTCGGTTTTGATTGACATTTTGAAATGGCAGCTTTTCATGAAAAGCTGTTAACTTGTAGAATTTGGTTATGGTACTAAGACAGACTGACTTTGTTCTACTGTTGGGGCCTGTCCAACCTAAACAGAACCCTGCATCTGAATTTAATAGTGCTACTCAGCCCAGAGAGAGCAAGCATATTTTTTTTTTTGCATTTGTGCTTCTGATGTGTTTTTAAACCTGACCTGATAGATATTCATCCTGAGATCTTTTCTGTTATGTAATTGCTTTAATTGGCATTCTCTCTCTTTCTCTTTCCCTCTCCCTCAGCAGGTCATGTTCTATTGTTTGAGTGATGGAATATGTCTGTTTTAAGTGGTGAAATTAAATGGAAAATTTATTTTTACAATGAATGTACCCAATACACAGGCCTGTCTTATTTAAAATTTAATCATAACTGTCTGTAGTTTTTATTACTTTTTTCAGTTCTTGAGGTGGTGAAAAAAACAGATTGTGGTCTTAACAAATCATCCTAACACTGATTATATTTTAATTTCAAGTTGAAATCTGAGAAAATGGTGAATAACATAATAATTCTCTCCTAATCTTTGCCAAGCTTCTCTTTTATAATGCGCCAGATAGCTGAAAATCAGAAAGTATAAGAAAGGATATATCCAAAAACACAGCTCCCCACTGCATTTATTACCATGCTTCAAAATATAAAAAATGTTCATATGCATTAACTGAAAGGAGTAATAGTATTTTTAACATCTCGTACACATGATCTTATTTACTTAAGGGAACTAAAAAAAATAAGCAAAAAGAAACCCAAGGATCCTGCATCCACCACTGAAGAATAATAGTGCTTTACTTAAGAGTTAGAGGAAACTCTACAAATATTAGTTCTTGTATTTATATCAACACACTCTCCTTTTCCCAGAAAGTTTAACTTTATACCCCCTGAACTTTAATGTTGTTTGATAAATGAGCATTTGAATCCTGGTTTAATGGAAGTGTAGAGCATATTTGTGCCAGATGGTCACAAGTGCCACTGTATGCTTTTGTGAAGCTATTTGGTCAGAAAATCACTGTTCTCTTTACAATGGACAGAAAAAGAGATGTTTCAGAATTTCTTACTGGCTAATTTTTTTCATGTAAGCCTCTGTATCAACCTGCCACTGCAGGATTTCTGGTTTTAGATATCCCCACCTAACCCCTATTCTGCTGGGTGGTGTTCAATGCCTCTCTCCATACCCTTGAAAATTTCTTAGTTTTCTCCTTTTGGGGCTCTGTGTCACCTCTTTCATCCTTCTGGCCAGAGAGACCTTAATAGGAGGCCGTTTTGAGTCATTTACCACCGCTCCCGAGTCAGCTAGATAGTGGTGATGTTTGAGTTCCAAGAAAAGACTGGTGCGTGGCCAGCCCTTGTGCTGGCACAGTGAATGAGAGACTGCAAATCAAAAATAAAATAGGATTAAAAAAAACCAGTTATATGTCTTAAATATTAAGAAGCAAACCATATTATCTGATTTATGTTTGTGCTCTGAAGTAAAGACCATCAATAATTTCTCAGTAGTTTACATCTCTAGTCTTTGGTTTAATATATGGTTACACAAGCAGCTTGTCTATAGCCTTTAAAATTCTAAAAACAGTCATAAAGGTGTAAATAGTATATGACTGACACTTAATTAGCTGCAGTGTAGTTGTATTTTGAATGCCAAAGGCCATAATTTTAAATATTTCCTACATCTGTTCCCCCTTTTTTTTTTTTTTTTTTTACAAGTTAGTCTCTTTGTACAGTTATAATACACAAATAATACTGAAATTACAGTCTTACAGTGTGCTGATATTTTAAGTCAGGTGTGTTATTTCATTTTAGGTCTTTCTTTTTTAAATAAAATTGGAAGTTGCTTGAAACCTTTCTAAAAAACCATGCAAATTAAATGAATAAAAATATCTATTCAGATCTATAAATTGACTCTATAGACTCTAAATTTTAATATGCATTTTTAGGAATAAGTGGAAGTCATAAATTTGATGTTTCAGCATATATGTAGTGTCTTAATTTTAATTTTTAAATTTATCCATCACCTTTGGTGTTGGGGGTGTTTTCACAGTGCTTAAATCAGTGCAAAACTAAATGGAGTCAACACTAAAATGTGTTGTTAAAAGATAAGTATAAATCACTATTATCCCTCAAGCATAAGTATAGGCAGAATAGATTGTCTTTACAGTTGTACTCTAAAGATCAAGCAACCAGATGAAATCCTGGCATGATTGAAATCAATGGTAGAACTCCAAATTGACTTATATGGAGCCAGGATTTGACCCACTGGCTCTGTCAAACCAAAAGGGAAAGTAAATTCCATTGTCAAAGGCCCTCCACTTAAAACACTGTGTGCGAGTGTATAGGGATAAGGCTAAGCGCTCTTGTAGCTATGACCCAAACAATAAAAAGATGGCATGGTAACCTTCTCTTTGAGTTTCTTGTTTAGTGATCATATATAAAGTCTTCAATATTTTGACAAACAAGAAAATAATTTAGATAAAAACATTAAACTGGGCTTAAGGCATCTCAGTATCTTAAGGTAAAAACATTAGAAGGATGTTCTAATTAGCAATGCAAGCCCAGGAATTTCTGAGTGAAGGTTAAAATTAAAAGAAATCCAAACATGAAGGAGTGGCACCAAGGGTTTTGCCGCCCTAGGTGGCAGCGCTCCTCCTCTGAGCATTCGGCGGTGGGGGTCCTTCCGCTCAGTGTCTTCGGGGCACTTGGGCGGCGGGTCCCGGAGCTAGTGAAGGACCTGCCGCTGAATTTCCGCCGGGGACGCCAAAATGCCGCCCCCCAAATCCTGCCGCCCAAGGCGACCGCCTAGGGTTGCCTAGTGGAAGCACCACCCCTGCAAACATGGTAAGGTATGCAAACTTAATTCTACCCATTTCATTTAGATCTTCAAATATTATTATGCACTATTCATAATGGCTTCACTACAGAGCAGAGATAAGGCTGTTTGGATGCCTTAACTATGCATTTCCATACCTTAACATATTTGGATTTCTTTTAAGTTTAACCTTCACACTGATTATACTCATTTTGGGGATAAATACAATATCCCTCTAATGTTTTTACCTTTGATTTATTGATATATACTCTCAACCTTAACTCCAGTTTAACACTTTTATCTGGGAATATATAAGTAGCATGGTATTACCGTTCTCTCAGGAAGTCAGTATGGCTGTATGGTCTGGAAACTCTTCAAACAGAAGGGCTACTAATCTGAAGCATTTCTCATATCCTTTAAATCTCTGTCTTTTTTTTTTCCCCTCTGCCTTAATAGTACATTTGTCCTTTTAGTTCACAAAACTTACTGCTTGGCTGCCAAATTCAACCTCATTACAAATTGAGCTGTAATTGAGAAAGATGTAGGAACGTTGTTGTCATTTGCCCCATCAAAGCTTTCAGTCTCTTCAGTGAAAGTGTCAACACAACCATAATAATAATGAAATGGCACTTTTCACTCACTCCAATCTGATATCCAAGAACGTTATAACTTTACAACCCTCTGTCTTTCCTTAAACTGAACAGGCTCCAAATTCAGTAATAAGATGTCAGTAGTTCTTGCTTTGCCCCAAATATTTGGCAATCCCACAAACAAGCATTATCCCCAATAAATGATGCATTGATCTTTACCCTGACTGTTTTTATCAACAGCCATTGAAAAATGGATTGAATGTTTCAAGAAACTGAATATTCCATAAGTACATATTTATCAGAGAAATGTAGGGCTGGAAGGGATCTCAAGAAGTCATCAACACCAGCTCCCTGTATTATGGCAGGACCAAGTAAACCTAGACCAGAGGTGGGCAAACTTTTTGGCCTGAGGGCTGCATCGGGTTTCCGAAATTGTATGGAGGGCCGGTTAGGGGAGGCTGTGCCTCCGCAAACAGCCATGCGTGGCCCAGCCCCTTCACCCTATCCGACCCCCCCACCCCCCGGGACTCCTGCCCCATCCAACCCCCCCGTTCCCTGATGGCCCCCAGGGTCCCCTGCCCCATCAACCCTCCCCCCCCCGCTCTCTGTCCCCTGACTGCCCCTTGACCCCCTGCTCCTAACTGCCCCCTGCCACCCTATCCATCCCCCCCCTTCTTCCTGACAGCCCCCCTGGGACCCCAGCCCCATCCAACCACCCCTTCTCCTTGACCGCCCCCCGAACCTCCTGCCCCTAACTGCCCCCCGCCGCCCCATCCAAACCCTCTCCTTCCTGACTTCCCCCCACGGGAAGTCCCTCCTGCCCCATCTAGCCACTCACTCTCCCCTGACCGCCCTGGAACCTCCACCCCTGACTGCCCCCGGCCTCCCCATCCAACCCCTCCTTATATTCCTAACAGCCCTCCTGGGACCCCTGCCCCATCCACACCCCCCCCCCCCCCCCCCCCCCCCCCCCCCCCCCCCCCCCCCCCCCCCCCCCCCCCCCCCCCCCC